>NC_085136.1:38538860-38780125 GCF_035046485.1 Aedes albopictus
TCAATTATTGTTATCACTTTCCTACGGCTTTTGCCTAGCACAAGGACTGACTTACTCGAAAACAGCGCGGTGTAGGACATAGATTGTATGTAATGCAAAGCGAAGCGACGACCTCTGTTACATTGGTGCTGCCGTATTTCTCGTTATTTGGAAGCAGATAGACTGGAAAATCATCATATGGAAGTTATTTTGGAAGGGTGTAACTGATTTTATGACGAGATTAATTCAAAGTTTTACATAATTATAATGTCGTTTTGAATTAGGGCAATCGAGCGAATCAAAAGGAAGAATAACAAAAATTTAAGAAAATTTAAGTAAATAAACAAGAAGACATTCAACTATTAGGACAAGAAGACAAGAAGACAAGAAGACAAGAAGACAAGAAGACAAGAAGACAAGAAGACAAGAAGACAAGAAGACAAGAAGACAAGAAGACAAGAAGACAAGAAGACAAGAAGACAAGAAGACAAGAAGACAAGAAGACAAGAAGACAAGAAGACAAGAAGACAAGAAGACAAGAAGACAAGAAGACAAGAAGACAAGAAGACAAGAAGACAAGAAGACAAGAAGACAAGAAGACAAGAAGACAAGAAGACAAGAAGACAAGAAGACAAGAAGACAAGAAGACAAGAAGACAAGAAGACAAGAAGACAAGAAGACAAGAAGACAAGAAGACAAGAAGACAAGAAGACAAGAAGACAAGAAGACAAGAAGACAAGAAGACAAGAAGACAAGAAGACAAGAAGACAAGAAGACAAGAAGACAAGAAGACAAGAAGACAAGAAGACAAGAAGACAAGAAGACAAGAAGACAAGAAGACAAGAAGACAAGAAGACAAGAAGACAAGAAGACAAGAAGACAAGAAGACAAGAAGACAAGAAGACAAGAAGACAAGAAGACAAGAAGACAAGAAGACAAGAAGACAAGAAGACAAGAAGACAAGAAGACAAGAAGACAAGAAGACAAGAAGACAAGAAGACAAGAAGACAAGAAGACAAGAAGACAAGAAGACAAGAAGACAAGAAGACAAGAAGACAAGAAGACAAGAAGACAAGAAGACAAGAAGACAAGAAGACAAGAAGACAAGAAAAGACAAGAAGACAAGAAGACAAGAAGACAAGAAGACAAGAAGACAAGAAGACAAGAAGACAAGAAGACAAGAAGACAAGAAGACAAGAAGACAAGAAGACAAGAAGACAAGAAGACAAGAAGACAAGAAGACAAGAAGACAAGAAGACAAGAAGACAAGAAGACAAGAAGACAAGAAGACAAGAAGACAAGAAGACAAGAAGACAAGAAGACAAGAAGACAAGAAGACAAGAAGACAAGAAGACAAGAAGACAAGAAGACAAGAAGACAAGAAGACAAGAAGACAAGAAGACAAGAAGACAAGAAGACAAGAAGACAAGAAGACAAGAAGACAAGAAGACAAGAAGACAAGAAGACAAGAAGACAAGAAGACAAGAAGACAATAAGACAAGAAGACAAGAAGACAAGAAGACAAGAAGACAAGAAGACAAGAAGACAAGAAGACAAGAAGACAAGAAGACAAGAAGACAAGAAGACAAGAAGACAAGAAGACAAGAAGACAAGAAGACAAGAAGACAAGAAGGCAAGAAGACAAGAAGAGACACAAGAGAGACACAGAAGAGACACAGAAGAGACACAGAAGAGACACAGAAGAGACACAGAAGAGACATAGAAGAGACACAGAAGAGACACAGAAGAGACACAGAAAAGACACAGAAGAGACACAGAAGAGACACAGAAGAAACACAGAAGAGACTCAGAAGAGACACAGAAGAGACACAGAAAAGACACAGAAGAGATACAGAAGAGACACAGAAGAGACACAGAAGAGACACAGAAGAGACACAGAAGAGACACAGAAGAGACACAGAAGAGACACAGAAGAGACACAGAAGAGACACAGAAGAGACACAGAAGAGACACAGTAGAGACACAGAAGAGACACAGAAGAGACACAGAAGAGACACAGAAGAGACACAGAAGAGACTCAGAAGAGACCCAGAAGAGACCCAGAAGAGACCCAAAAGAGACCCAGAAGAGACTCAGAAGAGACCCAGAAGAGACCCAGAAGAGACCCAGAAGAGACCCAGAAGTGACCCAGAAGAGACCCAGAAGAGACCCAGAAGAGACCCAGAAAAGACCCAGAAGAGACGCAGAAGAGACCCACAAGAGACCCAAAAGAGACCCAGAAGAGACTCAGAAGAGACTCAGAAGAGACCCAGAAGAGACCCAGAAGAGACCCAGAAGTGACCCAGAAGAGACCCAGAAGAGACCCAGAAGAGACCCAGAAAAGACCCAGAAGAGACGCAGAAGAGACCCACAAGAGACCCACAAGAGACCCAGAAGAGACCCAGAAGAGACCCAAAAGAGACGCAGAAGAGACCCAGAAGAGACCCAGAAGAGACTCAGAAGAATCCCAGAAGAGACCCAGAAAAGCCCCAGAAGAGACGCAGAAGAGACCCAGAGGAGACCCAGACCCAGGTCGTCTGGGTCTTCTGGGTCTAAGGGTTCTGGGTCTTCTGGGTCTTCTGGGTCTTCTGGGTCTTCTGGGTCTTTTGGGTCTTCTGGGTCTTTTGGGTCTTCTGGGTCTTCTGGGTCTTCTGGGTCTTCCAGGACTTCTGGGTCTTCGGGTTTTCTGGGTCTTCTGGTTCTTCTGGTTCTTCTGGTTCTTCTGGGTCTTCTGGGTCTTCTGGGTCTTCTGGGTCTTCTGGGTCTTCTGGGTCTTCTGGGTCTTCTGGGTCTTCTGGGTCTTCTGGGTCTTCTGGGTCTTCTGGGTCTTCTGGGTCTTCTGGGTCTTCTGGGTCTTCTGGGTCTTCTGGGTCTTCTGGGTCTTCTGGGTCTTCTGGGTCTTCTGGGTCTTCTGGGTCTTCTGGGTTTTCTGGGTCTTCTGGGTCTTCTGGGTCTTCTGGGTCTTCTGGGTCTTCTGGGTCTTCTGGGTCTTCTGGGTCTTCTGGGTCTTCTGGGTCTTCTGGGTCTTCTGGGTCTTCTGGGTCTTCTGGGTCTTCTGGGTCTTCTGGGTCTTCTGGGTCTTCTGGGTCTTCTGGGTCTTCTGGGTCTTCTGGGTCTTCTGGGTCTTCTGGGTCTTCTGGGTCTTCTGGGTCTTCTGGGTCTTCTGGGTCTTCTGGGTCTTCTGGGTCTTCTGGGTCTTCTGGGTCTTCTGGGTCTTCTGGGTCTTCTGGGTCTTCTGGGTCTTCTGGGTCTTTTGGGTCTTCTGGGTCTTCTGGGTCTTCTGGGTCTTCTGGGTCTTCTGGGTCTTCTGGGTCTTCTGGGTCTTCTGGGTCTTCTGGGTCTTCTGGGTCTTCTGGGTCTTCTGGGTCTTCTGGGTCTTCTGGGTCTTCTGGGTCTTCTGGGTCTTCTGGGTCTTCTGGGTCTTCCAGGACTTCTGGGTCTTCGGGTTTTCTGGGTCTTCTGGTTCTTCTGGTTCTTCTGGTTCTTCTGGTTCTTCTGGGTCTTCTGGGTCTTCTGGGTCTTCTGGGTCTTCTGGGTCTTCTGGGTCTTCTGGGTCTTCTGGGTCTTCTGGGTCTTCTGGGTCTTCTGGGTCTTCTGGGTCTTCTGGGTCTTCTGGGTCTTCTGGGTTTTCTGGGTCTTCTGGGTCTTCTGGGTCTTCTGGGTCTTCTGGGTCTTCTGGGTCTTCTGGGTCTTCTGGGTCTTCTGGGTCTTTTGGGTCTTTTGGGTCTTCTGGGTCTTCTGGGTCTTCTTGGTCTTCTGGGTCTTCTGGGTCTTCTGGGTCTTCTGGGTCTTCTGGGTCTTCTGGGTCTTCTGGGTCTTCTGGGTCTTCTGGGTCTTCTGGGTCTTCTGGGTCTTCTGGGTCTTCTGGGTCTTCTGGGTCTTCTGGGTCTTCTGGGTCTTCTGGGTCTTCTGGGTCTTCTGGGTCTTCTGGGTCTTCTGGGTCTTCTGGGTACTGAACTGTGAACCGGTCACTAGTCTGTTATTTCATCATAATTTCTAAATAAATCCATTCGTTTTGCCAGCACCGTTATTTGACGATAAAAATTGGCCAAAAATTGAGCTTACTAATGCAGACTGTAATTTCCACAGAAGGTAACCCAAAACGCTTCGTCCTGTAACCTTCCCAGCTCCTCTCGAGCTCCCCTTACTTCCCAAGTTTCCTAAAATAACACCCACCACGAGCTCGGAGAGAGTTCGGAAGGACGGAAGCGTTTTGACGCGTTGCTGGTGTTACACGTCTAATGATGACTTCTGCGCTCCTGGAACGAGAGAGTGCCTTTTGGACGGCGTGGCGGCGGCGCAGGCAAAAAATTGTTGTGTTCTGCTGTAATACACGCCACTGACTGCCGCCGGAATGCGACCTTACCTTGTCCCACCACCACCCACCGAACCGGTGGTGCGGTGCCCTATGTAACCGTTAAACTGCCGTCGGCGTGGGGAGGGTTTTCCTTCGATTGGCAGAGGTTTTGTGTTTTCGCAATATTTTTGCCTTCGCAGCTTTTGTGGGTGGAATCCGTTGTTGGGCTCGTGGGCAGGTTTGGTTGGTAGGTAGGTAGGTAGGTGTCCCAAGGAGACCAAAGGTGGGCCGACTCGTCTCGTTGATGTCTGGCCTGACTCGCCCGTCAGCGTGGCTTGGCTTGGCTGGATATTTTTCGGTGGATTCAATTAGATTTTACGAGTTCGTTGACTCGAGCTCCGCAGTCAGCAGCGCCTAGGCAGGCCCAGACGACGACGGGCCGAATTTTCGCAGGGAACCACGACGACGACTTTGACGTTGCTGCTATGTAGTGTCATCAGGAGGCATCATCAACCAGACAGACCTTTGTCGTTTAACGAATACGTGCGATGGCCCAGACTGGCGTGTGATGCGATATAGACAGACAGACAGTGAAGATGTTTACTGGGAAATGTGAAAGTTGGTCCCTGCATATAAAACGTTTTTCTTTGTCTCTCAAAAAAGAAACTGGAAGACCAATGAAATCACGAGCAGCGTGCAAATGGTTTATGAGTAGAACAAATTGACAGAACTAAATGCGACTTTATTGTTGCTGCTCTAGGGGAGTTTTGTTAATGTTCTGTAATGCCGCGAATATCCATGCACACCTGGAAAGAAAGGTGCGAAGGTTTACCTTTCAAATAACTATTACTTTCTGCGAATGGTGGCAAAGGTCAGCAAAAATTTGTAGAAGTTTGCCAAGATCGGAGATTTTGTTAAGATCCCTGCAGGTCTAGAAAAGTCTATAAAGGTCTACAAGCTGTGAAATATGTTACTCCAAATGCTTACAACAATACTTGTCATATTTAATGCTGAGTATGTTTTCGTTCGAGGCTACCGAGCGATGAGCGTAGCAAATAACGAACTCTAAGAGCCAAACTCAAGCGATGACCCTCGAAGCAAGTTCCACCATTTTCGAAGAACCCACTTCGGGCCAATATCAATTACCGTTCCCTACACCGGATAGGATACACACACACTCCGCTAACAACCTGCAATTTCAAACTACTTTCAAGCTTGAGTTAGCACCATTTACGACCGTGAAGATGAATATCCGCCCCGGCTGGATTAACTTGATCCGTCCCATCCGCACCCACTCCGGTTAATCCACCGCCACGACGACCTTACCCCTCCCTCATTTACAAACTTATCTGGCGCTAACTATCATCATCTACATATCGCGCGTCGGATTGCAATTTTTGTTTTCCATTCTCCAATTTCCCTTCAGTGGGCCACACGTCGTCGTCGCGGCATGGCGCGGCCCTCTATAACCGGATAGCCGGATAGTGCCGGCGGAGGGATGATAAATTGAAACCCAGACTGTCCAATTATGTGAGACACCCGGCTGGAACCGGCGAAAACCTGGCAGGCCGTGTCCCTCCGAAAAAAAAAAAACGCTTAAACAGCCAACATAAGAGCCAATTTCCTTCCAGCAACAACCATTTGCTACGACGACCTGGACCCGGACGATGCGATGGCGCGACGCTACGTTATACCTAGTTGATGCAATCCATCATTTCGAGAGTTTTAATGAATGAAACTTTCGCACCGTTGTTGTTGCTGGTGGGTCGCGCGAACCGCGGGAATGGCGCTCCATCAATGGGATCGCTGCACCGGTGGCGTCACCGTTTGAAGCTTCCCGATGCACCTGAAGGAATAGTGAAGGCTGAATACAGCAATCCTTCATATGGAGTGCTTTCTGCTACCGTGAAGACTTTCTTCTTCTTCAGTTTATTATTCTACCGTTACGTTACAACTATGATAACGTTCTTACCTCACCGGTCAGACTAAGGCCAGGGTGGCCTCGGCTGTACATAGTAGCCGTCTCCATTTCACTCGGTCCATGGCTGTTTGTCTCCAGTTCCGCACTCTGCGTAGGGTCCGCAGATCGTCCTCCACTTGGTCGACCCACCTAGCTCGCTGCGCACCACGTCTTCTTGTACCGGTCGGATGACTCTCGAGAACCATTTTAGTTGGGTTGCTACCCAGCATCCTGATGAAGTGCCCCGCTCACCGTAACCTCCCGGTTTTCGCGGTGTGGATGATGGTTCTCTCAGTAGCTGATATAGCTCGTGGTTCATTCACCTCTCCAAGTCCCGTCTTCCATATGCACTGCGCCGTAGATGGTAAGAAACACCTTCCGATCGAAAACTCTTAGGGCGCGTTGGTCTTCTGCACCAATAGCACAAGTTTCGTGTCCATAAAGGACTGCCGCTCTAATCAGCATTATGTAGACAGTTAACTTCATGTGACGGTGAACTTTGTTTAATCGTAGAGTTCCGCGGAGTCCAAAGTAAACTTGACTTCCTGCCACAATGCGGTCCTAAATTTCTCTGGTGGTGTCGTTTTCGGTGGTCACCAGTGAACCCAAGTACACCAATTCTCCAAGCGCCTCGATTCCATCACCGTCGATAGAAATTAGAGGTGGCGGGTGCGTTAATTCCTCCTTAGAGATCTTTTCCGTCATGTACTTTGTGTTCGACACATTAATGACTAATCCAATTCACCTGCCTTCTTTCTTGAGTCGGATGTACGTTTTCTCAATCGTCTCAAATTTGCGAGCTATTATATCAATATCAATCAGCGAAACCAAGCAGCTGAACGGACATCGTGAAAATCGTCCCACTCGCGTTTATCCCTGCTCTCCTTAGGGAACGTTCAAAAATTACGACCAACATTTTAGGGAGGGGGGGGGGGTCTAGAAAAGTGTGACGTGTACGTGTATTGAGTATAGGGAAATTGCGTGACAGAGGGGGAGGGTCTAGAAATCCCGAAAAACGATGGACGTAATTTTTGAATCTTCCCTTATTACACCCTCTAACGCAATGTTGAACAGCAAGCACGAAAGACCATCACCTTGCCGTAACCCTCTGCGAGATTCGAAGGGACTCGAGAGTGTCCCTGATACGCGAACTACGCACATCACTCGATCCACCGTCGCCTTGATCAATCGTATCAGTTTATCAAGGAATTCGTATTCGTACATAATCTGCCAGCTGTTCAACTGTTCTCGATCGTTTGTATCATACGCCGATTTGAAATTGATGAACAAGTTATGTGTGGGCACGTTGTATTCGCGGCATTTCTGCAACACCTGGCGGAGGGCGTATATCTGCTTCGTTGTAGTGCGTTCACCCATGAATCGAGCCTGGTATTGCCCCACGACCTTTTTTCAATCGGTGATAGATGGTAGCATGAAATTTGAGAGAGTATCTTGTAGGCAACACTCAGTTGTGTAATCGCAGTAGGTGGGACACATGATGCCTTCCATCCATTCCTCCGGCAATACTTCCTCCTCCCAAATCTTGGTAATGGACCTTGGTAATGACTCAGTTCCCCAGTCTAGTGCTCTTCAGAGCTTCTCCACCGTATTTTAAAAGCTCGCTGGGTAGTTGGCTTGCTCCAGCGACTTTGCTATCTTAAATGGCTAACTCCTCCTCAATCTCTTGGAGGTTAGGATCTGGTAATTTTTCATCCTGTCCACATACTCCTAGATCCATAAAGACGCTCATCGTTATGCTGCCACCACCTCTTGACCACTTCACGTTCGCTTGTAAAAAGATTCCTGTGATTGTATCGGCACATTTCGGATTGTGACCATTTAATGGAATTACTCTCATCATGAAGCAATTCGCGAGTGTAAAGCCAACACAAGGCTTACTCACGATTCCGAGTGTAAACAGTGTGTGAGTTAATTCGCACCCGCCTGCTTCGTGAGTAAGAAGCAAAACAAAAACAGAAACACTCATGAGTTTTTATTCGTGAAGAACTAGTGGAGGTGCGGAAAGTGCATTTTATTGTGGTTATAATAGCAAATCCAGAGATTATCCAACATAAACTAATGCTTTATGCTTCATTGCTTGCTTCATTGTTCCTATAAGCAGCACTGACAGTCGTTAAAATGCGTTTTTCGTCAAAATGCAAAAAACTCACGAAGCTTTGCGAATCACATGCGAGTGCTTGCCAGCTTCGGTCACTCACGAATGAAGAAGTATGCGAGTATTCTCGGGCCTCTGTTGTTCACGAGTATGTTTGTTTTGGTTTGTGTCTGCTCATTATTCATCATCTTCATTATTTGCCGTCTCTGATTATGGCACAAAGTCTGTGCGCGAGTAGTTCAGCTTGCCATAGAACTTCCATGTGTACTTAGCGCGGTACAGCTTCTCCTGCCGGCGCTTCTTTCTCTGATGAGGTTGAGACTGAGTTCTACCTGTTCCACACACGGTTACACAAGTTACACATTTTTGTGTACGATTGGATCCGCCTCATTGCTGTGTCAAATGTACACAGTTACTTTTCTGGCTCTAGCGCTGGCATGAGAATAAAATCAACAATTATGTTTGCACTGAACGATTCCTGATGGTGCACCTCATCGTTCAGTGAAAAATAATTATGAACTTTGTTCCCATACCAGAGCTAGAGCCTGAAATGTAACCCAAGCAACGCATATGGTTACTAAAGAGTCACGGTAGCGCATGTAAGGGTTGCACAGAAGTCATTATTACTTACTGCGCAACCATAACCTGCGCTCAGGTAACTGTTTTGTGACCATATGTGTTGCTTGGGAACTGTGTACATTTGACACATGGGTGATGGAGGCTGATCCAGTACACAGCTAGTTTAGATTACCGACTTTAGTAAAATTTTACAGGGTTTTGAACTGCTGACTACTCGGTATTTTTTTCAATTACCGAAGAGTATGTAAATTGAAAAGTTGATCATCTGTCAAATAATATCTGAGCAATTTTTGTTGGGGAAATATACTGACTTTCAGTTATTCGTTTGTTTACAGCTGACTACCGAGTTCCCCAGTTTCACAATACTTGCCCATACCTCGCACTCCCTCGCATTTTATGTTATTTGATCATTTCTGCATGGGTACATTGCGGAAAGTCATGAATGCCGGCAAAATAATCGTCTTTTTAAATCTTTGTCAGCTCTTGGGTGGACAGTACACAATCGTCGACGGATTTGCGAAAGTGGTTGAACAAAACTAGATCCGCGATGCTGCTGGTGCTAAAGTGTGTAAGGAACCCCATCTTTAAACCACACGGGAGAAGCCTCGCATTGCAGTATCTTCCCTGTTCTAGTCCCGCATAATAACCTTCTCCATGAATTCGTCGCAGAATTTGTATTCCTTACCTGTGAGTTGACGGGGTGATAAAAAGATCAAGTCTTCTGCTGCTATGGACGGCAAAATCGAGTTCGATAAGAATTCTGCTGCTGCTGCTGCTCCTGGAAAATGATGATGAATGGATGTTTGACAGCTGCCCGTGAGAGCAGCAGTTTGTTTTCGTTTACATTGGCGAAAACTCGGTACAGGAGCAATGATTACTGAAAATCGGTAGTTGATTTCACTGACTTTTTCCCCTTTTCCGTATAATGTGAGAATTACCGGGTAACAAGTGATTCAAATAACCGAAATCAGTAAAATGTAGAACACATAACTGAAGTTCGTTATCTCTTCAAACAAAAAAGCTGATTTGTCGCCAAATCATTGTTTAACAGTTCGAGCCCAGTAAAAATAGTTACCGGACTCGTTATTCTTAAATAAGTGTGTAGTACACAAATCTGTGTGAATTGTGCACAAGCATGTGTTGTTTCGTTTTAGGGTTGTAAAGTGTAGAATTAGCGTGATGTTAAAATACACATAAATAAAAACAAAATCGTTTTAGGGTGCATGTCTATAACATGCCACATTCACCCTCGTATTTCTTTTGCGATACCTTTTGATGATTCAGGAAAATTCTAATTTTTTTTTTAAATCCTGCAAGGATTCCTTCGAAACATTTTCAAGGATTCTTTCAAAAATTCCTTAAAGGGTCCCTTAGGAAATTTCTTCAATAATCTTTTCAGGAATGCCTACACGAACTCTAACAAGCATTAATCCAAAGACTCGTTTCGGACTTCATTGTATTATGTTTTAACCATTCTATTATTGTAGAAATTCCTCCAACAATTCGTTCAGCATATTTTCAAGGGTTCCTTCAAGAATTTCTCCTAGGATTCTTTCCAAAATTATTTTATGGATTGTTTTGGAAATCGATTTAAGAAATTTATTGGTACATTCCTGCTTCAAGAATTTCTCGACTTACTATTCCAAGGTTTCTTTAAGCAAAAAAACATCTTACAAAAAATATTCGGGAATAGTTGCTTGGGATACTCCAAGAATTTCTACATAGAAAAAACTAAGGAGTTCCACCAGAGATTATGTTTACTTACAATTCCTTCAAAAACTCCTCCAAGGATTCCCTCCAAGATTATCATCAGTATTTTGTCCAAGGTTTGCTTTAGATACTTCCGCGAGGATTTCTTCTACAGTCGCTACAATAATGTTTAAGAAAATTCTTTTTGAAAAATCGTGCAGAACTTTCATTGAGAATTCATTCGAGGATTCCTCCAAAGATTCGTCTCTGAATTACTTTCAAGGATTGGGGTGGAAGCTCAGGTAAAATATTATCTCCTGGGCGCCCATTAAAAACACCACCCCTGGCGAAGACTGGCGCTCGAGCCTAGCTATTTAGCACTGTAGTTGGAGGAAATGCCAATGCAGAACCCGTAGCTTCCGGGAAGGTAAGCCCAGCTCCCTGGGTTAGTGGGTTGGTGTCAGGCCCTGCGAGCCAGCCGTAAAAAAGACTAGCACCGGAAAATCAACAAAAGAAGAATGCGAACCGATACCAAAGGCGACGACCACAGCGACGAAAAGTGACTTGCGATTGGAAGCTCGGTACGTGGAACTGCAGATCTCTCAACTTCATCGGGAGCACCCACATACTCGCCGATATACTGAAGGACCGCGGGTTCGGAATCGTAGCGCTGCAGGAGGTGTGTTGGACAGGATCTATGGTGCGAACGTTTAGAGGTAATCATTTATTTATTTATTTATTTATTTATTTATTTATTTATTTATTTATTTATTTATTTATTTATTTATTTATTTATTATTGAGAATTTGATCCGAAAGTGGTGTCTTAATGAATAAAAATATAAACCTAATTGAACATAACACGTGTTAGAATAGCATTAAACCTCTTAGTCGTAATATTAAAATCAAACAAGTGTACTACTTTGTTGAAGCACTCCAATATTGATCGTACCGGCTCTAGGGATGCATAATCACGGCGTCTGAAAGGCAATCGGAGGAATTCGGGGCGACGAAGAGCATATCCAGGAACGTTGAAGTTGATCATCTGAATCAAGTTGGGCGCGTCAATCTCCGCCGGTAGAAGTTTTGCTACGAACATAGCCTTAGGCCGTTTTCTTCTCTACTGCAAAGTTTCCAATCCTATCAATTCACAGCGGCTCCCATACGGTGGCAGATTTAAAGGGTCATTCCACGGCAAGTTCCGTAACGCGAACCTGATGAACCGCTTTTGAACGGATTCTATCCGGGAGGCGACAGTGCTGTGATATGGATCCCATACAATCGAAGAGGTTTAGAGAATAGGTCGAACGAGACTAACATACAACGATTTGAGCGTGTACGGGTCTCTAAACTCTTTGCACAGTTTGCTCACAAACCCTAATTGACTTCGTGCTCTGTCGATAACTTCTTCATGGTGATTCCTGAATGATAGAGCCGAATCTAGTGACACGCCAAGATCACGAATTGATTCAGTTCTGTTTAACAATTCCCCATCAATAATGTAATGAAACGGCACATGACTCATTTTGCGGTGGAAACTAACGACAAAACATTTGCGGATGCTTAGTTGCATCTTATTAGCACTGCACCACGCTGCAAACTTATCAAGCACAGTCTGGAGTTTGCGACAATCATCAATACTATTTACTAGGATGAACAGCTTCAGATCATCAGCATATGCTAAGCAAAATCCGTCTCCTAGGTGTAGGATAGCGTCGTTTATGAACAAAGAAAAAAGAAGCGGGCTCAGATTGCTTCCTTTGGGTGCACCCGAACTACTTACAAACCAACGCGAGATAGACGAACCAATTTTCACTGCTAGTTTCCTACCGCAAAGGTATGAACGCAGCCATTCCACTAAATTGGAAGAAAATCCAAGCTTTCCTAGTTTTTTCAGCAGTATATCATGGTCAACCTTGTCGAATGCAGCCTTCAGATCGGTGTAAACAGCATCTATTTGTCGACCTTGATCAATGTTGCGCAGGCAAAAAGAGGTGAATTCGCACAAGTTTGTCGAGACGCTTCTTCCTGGGAAAAATCCATGCTGGCTCATAGAGGTGTTCCGACACAATTATCTCAAATAACTGAACACGCGCAAAGCGATGTAATACCACGATATGACCGTACATCGTTTTTGCTGTCCTTTTTATGCACCGGAAACATACACGATGCTTTCCAACGCGTAGGAAAAGTTGAAGCTCTTAATGAAAAATTGAACAGATAAGCGAGAGGCTCCAGCAATTGCTGACTGCATTTCTTCAGGAAACATGCGGCGATCCCGTCAGGTCCAGGCTGGTAAGACGACTTCAGCTTTTTTACTGCTTTTCGCAAGGATTCATGTGACACAACGAACGTAGTAACATCTACGCAATCAGCTGGCGTCAATTCCAATGCAGCATCAGCACTTCCGCGATTATTGGCAAACACGGAACTGAAGAAAGAGGCGAACAGTTCACATTTTTCGGGCAGGCTATTAGCACGTTGGTGGTACAGATACATTGACGACGGTAAACCTGACTCTTTGCGTTTGGATCTCACGAAGTTCCAGAAGCTTTTGGGATTTTGCTTCAGATTACGTTCTGTAGAGGCGGCGTGTTGTCGATATAGTCTACAGTTCAGACTACGGTAACGATGGCTGGCGAACTTGAATGACAACTTGTTCATCGGTGTGCGGTGTTTACGGTATACTGTATTGGCTGCGTTGCACCTCCGCTTCAGAAGTCTCAGTTCGGCGTTCGACCAAGCTGGCTTTTTCGGGGGACGACGTTGTGGCACAAACATCGCAAATGCGTTCTGGAGGATGTCCGTGAATTTATCAACAGCTTCATCTAGAGTAGTGCAACTAGTCACAATTGACCAATTAACCAGTGTCAGGTGCTCACTCAGTCTACTGAAATCTGCTTTTCTGAAGTCTAATGCATTGAAATCGAAGTCGTCCTCGAATGCATCCATCGTTGGACCACAGTTTTCGACGCAAAACAGAAAAGGTTTGTGATTGGGATCGATTCAAACGAGAAGATCGTCATCTTCTTCAATACTGGAACCGTTCACCAACTCTAGTAGACCACCAACAAATAGTAGACGTTGCCGTACTGATTTTTCAAGTCATTTAGTTGCCACATATTGTTTGAGCTTATTCCGTCAACCAATGTTACGTTGGACTGTGTTAGAGATGAACACGCGACGTCCACGGAACATATGTGATCCACGTGTCGTATCCAGCGAATTCCTGGACGATTGTAGTCACCAAATACTGCCGCTGCATCATGTTTGGAAGATGACATCACGGATTCCATGCAGGATATATGACGGTCAATAAGTTGTGCATCGGATGCTTTATCCAGAGGAATATACACCGCTCCAATTGCAAGACTGCATCTGTTCGTTCTCAAGGACACCCACACATGTTCAATTCCAACTTCATCGACTGGAATCAGGTTGGACGGGATGGTGCACATCACCGCGATGAGTCAGAACGCGTTTCGGTACTTGTCAGCGGCGTTCGGTCCCCACGATAAACCATGTAGTCATTGTTGAACAGCATGCACGACGGAATCACTTCATCTAGCCAGGTCTCAGTCAGCACAATCACATCATACCATCTACCAGAGCTGCGGCAACACACGCGAGCTGGGAACAGCTTTTATAGTGATGGGCGACATGCAGAGACGCGTGATCGGTTGGTGGCCGATCGACGAAAGAATGTGCAGGTTGAGGATCAAGGGCCGATTCTTCAACATTAGCATAATAAACGTGCACAGCCCTCACTCCGGAAGCACTGATGATGACAAAGACGCATTTTACGCGCGGCTCGAATGCGAGTACGACCGCTGCCCAAACCACAACGTCAAGATCATCATAGGGGATCTAAACGCTCAGGTAGGCCAGGAGGAGGAATTCAGACCGACGATTGGAAAGTTCAGCGCCCACCAGCTGACGAACGAAAACGGCCTACGCCTCATCGATTTCGCCGCCTCCAAGAACATGGCCATTCGTAGCACCTTCTTCCAGCACAGTCTCCCGTATCGTTACACCTGGAGATCACCACAACAAACGGAATCGCGATTCGACCACGTTCTGATTGATGGACGGCACTTCTCCAACATTATCGACGTCAGAACCTATCGTGGCGCTAATATCGACTCTGATCACTACCTGGTGATGGTTAAACTGCGCTCAAAACTCTCAGAATGTGGAGCGATACAGACAGAAGCGGAAGCAGCAGACCCGTCTCTTCCGGGAGAAAAAGCGCCGCCTGGAAGAAGCGGAGTGCGAGGAAATGGAACTGCTGTGCCGTTCACAAGAAACACGTAAGTTCTACAAGAAGCTCAACGCATCCCGCAAAGGCTACGTGCCGCAAATCAAAATCTGCAGAAATAAGGACGGGAGCCTCCTGAGGGACAAACGTGAGGTGATCGAAAGGTGGAAGCAGCACTTCGTCGAGCACCTGAATGGTGAAGAGAATGTAGGCACGGAGGACCAAGGCAGCAGAGGAAATGACTATGTTGGTGCAGCAGAGGACGGAAACGAACATACTCCCACGCTGAGAGAAGTTAAGGATGCTATCCACCAGCTCAAAAACAACAAAGCAGCTGGTAAGCACGGTATCGCAGCAGAACTCATCAAGATGGGCCCGGAAAAGTTGGCCACCTGTCTGCACCAGCTAGTAGTCAAGATCTGGGAAACCGAACAGCTACCGGAGGAGTGGAAGGAAGAGATAATCTGTCCCATCCACAAGAAAGGCGACAAGTTAAAGTGTGAGAACTTTCGAGCGATCACCATTTTGAATGCCGCCTACAAAGTGCTATCCCATATAATCTTCCGTCGTCTTTCACCTAAATTAAATGAGTTCGTGGGAAGATACCAAGCCGGTTTCATCGACGGCCGGTCGACAACGGACCAGATCTTCACCGTACGGCAAATCCTCCAGAAATGCCATGAATACCAGGTCCCAACGCATCACCTGTTCATCGAATGGAAAATTATGTACGAGAACAGATTTCCCGGGAAGCTGACTAGACTGATAAGAGAAACGATGGACGGTGTGCAGAACAGCGTAAGTATTTAGGGTGAACTATCCAGTTCATTCGAATCTCGACGGGGACTACGACAAGGGGATGGACTTTCCTGCCTACTATTCAACATCGCCCTGGAAGTTGTGATGCGACGAGCCGGGCTCAACAGCCGGGGTACGATTTTCACGAAATCCAGCCATTTTGTCTGTTTTGCGGATGACATGGATATTATTGCTACAACATTTGGAACGGTGGCAGAACAGTACACCCGCCTGAAACGCGAAGCAGCAAAGGTCAGACTGGTGGTGAATGCGGCTAAGACAAAGTACATGCTGGTAGGTGGAACTGAGCGAGACAGGACAAGCCTTGGCAGCAATGTTACGATAGACGGGGATACTTTCGAGGTGGTAGAGGAATTCGTCTACCTTGGTTCCTTGCTAACGGCTGACAATAACGTGAGCCGTGAAATACGAAGGCGCAGCATCAGTGGAAGTCGTGCCTACTATGGGCTCCAGAAGAAACTGCGGTCAAAAAAGCTTCACCCCCGCACTAAATGTACCATGTACAAGACGTTAATAAGGCCGGTGGTTCTCTACGGACACTTGACATGGACGATGCTCGAGGAGGACCTGCAAGCACTCGAAGTTTTCGAGCGACGCGTGCTAAGGACGATCTTCGGTGGCGTGCAGGAGAACGGTGTGTGGCGGAGAAGGATGTACCACGAGCTCGCTGCACTTTACGGCGAACCCAGCATCCAGAAAGTGGCCAAATCTGGAAGGATACGGTGGGCAGGGCATGTTGCAAGAATGCCGGACAACAACCCTGCAAAGTTGGTGTTTGCTAACCATCCGGTTGGTACAAGAAGGCGTGGAGCGCAGAGAGCATGATGGGTGGACCAGGTGGAGCGTGATCTGGCGAGTGTTGGGCGTGACCGACGTTGGAGAGCTGCAGCTGCAAATCGAGTATTATGTCGGCAAATTGTTGATTCAGTATTATCATGAATTTGATGTTAACTAAATAAATGAATGAAATGAATGTAAGCTGCACTCTGTGGCTCTTCTGTGATCATTACAAAAAGTTCCTGGACCGACTGGGAATCCCTAGTTTCTTTCGGAATACAATTATTTCGAACATGGAAAAATGTTCTCTCAAGTCAAGACATGTGAACAAGAAGTACATGCTGTACTGAACGTTTACTGTACCTACTTGACTTTTGCGTCCCATTTCCGCCGGAGCGAGCCGGTCGGTCGGTCAACCAGCGAAGATGAGACGGTGATGAGGCGCTTGTGAAACGTAATTAATTTGATCGCGATGGCGTCACAGTAGCGAACGGATGAACCTCCTTACTAGTGCAGCACGGTACATTCCGCGAAACGGAAGAAATGCATCTCACTCATAGCCGTACCTACCACGGGAAAAGAGAGCGAAAGTGCAACGATTCGGAGCTGGGGTTCTTCGAAGGTACCTAGTTGGTTCTCGTTGCGTCGAAGGGAGGGAAGAGTTTCCATTTGAGCTGGTGGGAGGAGTGTTGAGAAGAACAGATTCTCTCGAAGATCAAGAAGCGCCAGTTCCTACAGTAGCTGCTATAAGAAGTGAAGTAGTAATTTCGATATGTATGCAAATTTTTAGAATTTAGCTGTGAGGGTCGGATCGGGAGAATGCACTCAACGCAGTGCTGTGTAGCAAACGAGTAGCGGAGTAGGGAATTTCTCTGGAAATTGCTGAATCGTTGTTGCTCGGTTTGGGGAAAAGCTGTGGCAAACACAGTGCTACGCAGATGTAGCAAGGAATTACCATATGCTATCAAGGCAAGGTGTTCATAAGTTCCTTTATGTTTATTTCATAGCTGCCAGGAGAAGCTTGCAGCAAACGCATTCCAAACTTTCAGGTTCTAAGCTTCCGGGAGGAGCTATCCAGAAGAATCGCATCAGCTTCACACGAAGTTCTCCAAGCTTCCTGTGCACACCGCTGACCATCAGCGGTACATTGGATGGCAATTAGGGCACACTCGTCAGCAATTTGTTCTGGCTCGGAGTGCACCATTTCGCCAGTCGGTACTCTAGATATCGGAGAGGCCCGAAAGTCACGTGAGATTTTTTTGCTGATACGACGAGATATCCTACTACTCCCGCAATCCATTATTTTAGCTGCTGGTATAGATTATCTGCTTTGCATGTGCGATAATCTGCCTTCAGTACGGAAATTGTAATTAGTAAGCGTGACGCGGCGCAAGAACTGCAGGCGAGCACGAGTTAATATGCGTTTTTTTTTGTGAAAAAACCACCAAAGTTTTCGAGATGAAGATGTAAATTTTTCGAAAATTGTCACAATGTACTTCCACACTTAGTTTTCAGGGGAAGTGCATATCTACGCAAGTCATTTGATTCCAAATGCTCATTTTATATCGCATTCCCCGCATCAACAAAATAGCTTGATGTGCTACCGCGCATGATACAAGCGCCAATTTCTCCGTTTCGAAAACGTTGCATTTTCTAACGCGCTTCGTTTCGGGGACAAGTGGCACGCGTTTCCACGAATTTTCACCTACATATAGTGCGCACGGAAGGACGCTGTGATCAGCGCATTTAATTTCGTCGTAACTACTGGGACTGGGTACCTGATATGGGTAGGCATGCGACGACGCAAAGGCGTTGGATTTCGAGCGAAAAAACAATTGGCCAGCGAGTCGGCGAGCAGGTGTCCGGTGGCTTTCCAATTCCGAAGAAATGGTGTTTTGATTTGCGTTAACGGGCGACGGTCGATGATCGGGTTCGTGGAAAAAGGTGCGGGTTATTGATTGCTGCTATGGTTGGATGGTGTAGCATGCGTTTCCAAAGGGTAGCTGGAAGCAAAAAAAAAAGATTTTTTTTTATGAAATCTTTCCTGGATTCTTTCCGATATTGCTCCAAGGATTCCTTTAGAAAATCCTCCATGAATTGCTTCCGGAAGGTCTTTTTCTTTTCGAAACTCTTTAAATCATCTTTCATGGATTGTTTCAGAATTTCTTCAAGAATTTACTTCGGAATTTTCATCAAAGGATAATCCAGCATGTTCTCAAAAAAAATCATCTTGAAAATTTTGTATGAGTTTCCTTAAAAATTCCTGTATGGATTTTTATAGGGAATCTGTACGAGAATTCTTTCAAGAAATCATCCACGGATTCAGAAATGCATTCAGCGTTTTTTTTAATAGAATCAAAGGTTTCTTCTAGAATTGTTGTGGGGATTCTTTTATAAATATTCCTGGAAATTCCTTCAAAATCCCTAATGCGATAATTCCATAAATTTATCCAAAAATGTTAAGACCAAAAAAGTCTTCTATGGATTTCGTTCAACATTATTCCGTGGAATCTTTCAGAAATTACTCCAAGAATTCGATTTTCAAATCTACCAAGGTTTTTTTCAGGATTTCTTTAAGAAATTTCTTTAGACATCCCCTCATGAGTTTCTCTCCGGAAATTACTTCAAGAATTCTTCTAGGTAGACATCTTTGGATTCCTCCTGAAACTCCATCAGAAATTACTTGTATAACTGAATCCGGTCATATAAGTGTCCATCCAGGAGTCTCTTCATCCAGAAACTGCAACAGGTATTTCTCATAATTCTTGCATTTTACATTAAGTGATGAAGGCAGAAATTCCTCCAGAGATTCCTTCAGGATTTCCTCCAAATATTCCTCTAATTTCTTCTATTGATAGCTCCAGTTACATCATCACGGATTCTTTAAAGCAATATTTAAAAATGTATCCTTGGAATTTCTACGGAAATTGCTTTAGAAATATTTCAAGAGTTTTTTTTCCAAAGATATTTGCTTATCTATGCGTCTATCAAAGTATTCTTAGAGAAGTTTGTTTTTCAGAAATTTGTCTACCAGATTTGTCAACGAATAGTGCTTCGAGAATGTCGTTAAATTTCTCCACGAATTTTCTTCTATATTTCTCAATATGTTTTCTAGGAAATTAACCAAAAGTTTCCCGAGAAGTTTCCCCCAAGTACTTTTTTAGAATTCGAGGAATTTCTTAAGATATTTCTTTTCCAATTTCTTCAAGAAATTTGTGAAATATTAACCCGTTTTTGTTTTGTCCAGGGCACGTTTTAATTTACTATAACTCAATATACTTTAAACCAATTGATTTGATTGTTCGGTCACGGTACCACGATGTCTACCTGCTTACACATATAATCATTATGAATGGATTCAAAATTGACTGATTTGTAACACAAAATCTACAGGTGCAAAAAAAAAGCGGGTATACTTGGTAGAACTTCAGAACCTTCTGCAGTCTGCAGGTATTCATACATACATACATACATACATACATACATACATTTATTTGTTCAACATCATTAAGACAAGACATAATCCACAATAGTACGCCACAATACTCGGTTTGTGGCTGCCGCTCTTCATCCTCGGTCGCGCCCAATGCTCGCCAAGTCACGCTCCACCTGGTCCGCCCATCGTGCTCTCTGCGCTCCACGCCTTCTTGTGCCAACCGGATCCGTTGCAAACACCAGCTTTGCAGCGTTATTGTCCGGCATTCTTGCAACATGCCCTGCCCACCGTATCCTTCCGGCTTTGGCCACCTTCTGGATGCTGGGTTCGCCGTAAAGTGCAGCGAGCTCGTGGTTCATCCTTCTTCGCCACACACCGTTCTCCTGCACACCGCCGAAGATCGTCCTTGGCACGCGTCGCTCGAAAACTCCGAGTGCTTGAAGGTCCTCCTCGAGCATGGTCCATGTCTCGTGCCCGTAGAGGATCACCGGTCTTATTAGCGTTTTGTACATGGTGCATTTGGTGCGTGGGTGAATCTTTTTCGACCGCAGTTTCTTCTGGAGCCCGTAGTAGGCCCGACTTGCGCTGATGATGCGCCTCCGAATTTCATGGCTCACGTTGTTGTCAGCCGTCAGTAAGGATCCGAAGTAGACGAATTCCTCCACCACCTCGAAAGTATCCTCGTCTATCGTAACATTGCTACATAGACGGATCCGGTCGTGTTCGGTTCCGCCTACCAGCATGTACTTTGTTTTTGAGGCATTCACCACCAGTCCGACCTTTGCTGCTCCGCGTTTCAGGCGGGTGTACAGTTCTGCCACCGTTCCAAATGTTCTAGCGATAATGTCCATGTCGTCCGCAAAGCACACAAATTGACCGGATTTTGTGAAAATCGTTCCCCGGCTGTTGAGCCCGGCTCGTCACATCACACCTTCCAGCGCGATGTTGAAGAGTAGACATGAGAGTCCGTCACCTTGTCGCAGTCCCCGATGAGATACGAATGAACTGGATAGTTCACCCGAAACCCTTACGCAGCTTTGCACACCGTCCATCGTTGCTTTAATCAGTCTAGTCAGCTTCCCAGGAAAGCCGTTTTCGTCCATGATTCTCCATAGCTCTGCGCGGTCGATACTATCGTATGCCGCTTTGAAGTCGATGAACAGGTGGTGCGCTGGGACCTGGTATTCACGGCATTTGTGGAGGATTTGCCGTACGGTAAAGATCTGGTCCGTTGTCGACCGGCCGTCGATGAAGCCGGCTTGATAAACTTCCCACGAACTCATTTGTTTTAGGTGACAGACGACGGAAGATGATCTGGGATAGCACTTTGTAGGCGGCATTCAAAATAGTGATCGCCCTGAAGTTCTCACATTCCAAATGGTCGCCTTTCTTGTGAATGGGGCAGATTACCCCTTCCTTCCACTCCTCCGGTAGCTGTTCGGTTTCCCAGATCCTGACTATCAGCCGATGCAGACAGGTGGCCAATTTTTCTGGGCCCATCTTGATGAGTTCAGCTGCGATACCATCCTTACCAGCTGCTTTGTTGGTTTTGAGCTGGTGAATGGCATCCTTAACTTCCCTCAGCGTGGGAGTTGGTTCATTTCCGTCCTCCGCTGCACTGCCGTCGTCGTTCCTTCCGCTGCCGTGGGCTCCCGTGCCTACGATCTCCACGCCGTTCAGGTGCTGATCGAAGTGCTGCTTCCACCTTTCGATCACCTCACGTCCATCCGTCAAGAGGCCTCCGTCTTTATCCCTGCATATTTCGGCTCGCGGCACGAAGCCGTTGCGGGATGCGTTGAGCTTCTAATAGAACTTCCGTGTTTCTTGGGAACGGCACAGCAATTCCATTTCTTCACACTCCGCTTCTTCCAGGCGGCGCTTTTTCTCCCGAAAGAGGCGGGTCTGCTGTTTCCGCTTCTGTTTATAACGTTCCACGTTCTGTCGAGTCCCTTGCTGCAGCATTACAGTCCTCGCTGCGTTCTTCTCCTCCAAAACCGTTCTGCACTCTTCGTCGAACCATTCGTTCCGTCGATTCCATTCCACGTACCCGATGATGCTCTCGGCTGCGTCGTTGATGGCTGCTTTCACTGTACTCCAGCAGTCCTCTAGAGGGGCCTCATCGAGCTCGCCCTCGTCTGGCAACGCGGCTTCGAGATTCTGCGCGTATGCTGAGGCGACATCCGGTTGCTTCAGTCGCTCTAGGTTGTACCGTGGCGGTCGCCGGTACCGTACATTGTTGATGACGGAGAGTTTTGGGCGCAGTTTGACCATCACCAGATAGTGGTTGGAGTCGATGTTGGCGCCACGATAGGTCCTGACGTCGATAATGTCGGAGAAGTGCCGTCCGTCAATCAGAACGTGGTAGGCTGACCAGATTTGTCCCGTTTAAATACGGGACACATTCCGGAAACTAAACAAAAAGAAAATCAATGTCCAAAAACAGAACTGCATGATGTAAATAATGCTATTTCAGCTAGAAAGAACGAATAATTAAGTTAAAAACGTTAACTATGCTCCAGAGACGAGCGTTTGAAAATTTTGTTGTCCCGTTAACCGTTATGTGTCCGACAAATTTTTTGCTTTTTTCTACACCGTGCTTTTTAAATGGGCGCTGGGTACCCGGGTACCCTGTCGGCCACATAAGGGTTAAATACGGGACGGATGGTCAGCCTAGAACGTGGTCGATTTGAGATTCCGTCTGTTGTGGTGATCTCCAGGTGTAACGATAAGGGAGGCTGTGTTGGAAAAAGGTGCTACGTATGGCCAAATTTTTGGAGGCGGCGAAATCAATGAGTCGTAGGCCGTTTTCGTTCGTTTGCTGGTGGGCGCTAAACTTACCAATCGTCGGTCTGAATTCCTCCTCCTGGCCTACCTGAGCGTTCAAATCTCCTTTGATGATCTTGACGTCGTGGCTTGGGCAGCGGTCGTACTCGCGTTCGAGCTGCGCGTAAAATGCGTCCTTGTCATCATCAGTACTTCCGGATTGTGGGCTGTGCACGTTTATTATGCTGAAGTTGAAGAATCGGCCCTCGATCCTCAACCTGCACATTCTTTCGTCGATCGGCCACCAACCGATCACGCGCTCCTGCTTATCACCCATCACGATGAAAGCTGTTCCCAGCTCGCGTGTGTTGCCGCAGCTCTGGTAGATGGTATGATTACCTCTAAACGTTCGCACCATGGATCCTGTCCAACACACCTCCTGCAGCGCTACGATGCCGAACCCGCGGTCCTTCAGTAGATCGGCGAGTATGCGGGTGCTCCCAATGTAGTTGAGAGATCGGCAGTTCCACGTACCGAGTTTCCAATCGCAAGTCCTTTTTGTTCGCTGGGGTCGTTGCCGTTGGTCTCGGTTCGTATTATTCTGTTGCTGATTTTCCGTTACAATGCAGGTATTCAAAGAATTGTTTTTTTTAATTCCTTAAAAAAATGCTCAGCAATAGATTTCTGCAAGAATTGTTTAGATAACTTTTGGAAGGAAGGTCTGAATATAACCAAAACAGTTGTTGGAGGAATATCTGAAGAAAACATTGAACATAATCTCTTGAG
Organism: Aedes albopictus; assembly: GCF_035046485.1. Taxonomy (NCBI): domain Eukaryota; kingdom Metazoa; phylum Arthropoda; class Insecta; order Diptera; family Culicidae; genus Aedes; species Aedes albopictus. Next base: position 38,562,319 of record NC_085136.1, read on the forward strand.
AAATTTTCCCGAGGAATTTCCAAATAAAAGCCCAGGAAAATCCCTTAATAAAATGGTGTAATATTTTAAGTACCCACTGAAGATATTCAAACATTAATTTCTGAGAAAGATTATGGAAAATTTCTAAAGGACAACACCATTTATGTAAGAATCTCCGAATCCATGTGAAAAATATTTCACCTGGAATTGCATCTCTTGCAGAAACGTTTGGAAAAATTCCTGGAGAAACCCCTAACGGAGTTCCCAGCAAATTTGAGACATCTCTAAAAAAAATCTAAAGAAATTTAAGGAATATTTTATATAATCCTTTAAGGCATTCCAATGAAATGTAGTCTCTTGAGATTATTTTTTAGAGAAACTGAGATTATTTTTTAGAGAAGTCACAAAGAAAATTCCCGAGAGGAACAATCAGGTGAACAAAAATCTCTGGAGGAATCCCAGGAGAAATTTTCAAGTAAATGCTCGGACAGGGACACATTCTAAAGGGATGCTAAAGGCACTCTTCATGCGCTTCGTTGGCAAGCCTGAGAAAAAAAAAATTAAAATTTGTATGGAGCATATACTTTGGCCAAACACCCTCTCCCATTAAGAGTTTACGTAGTATATGGACAGTCTCTAGCAGGAATCTTTAAAAGAATTCTTGCTGAAACCTATCTAAGAAATCCTGCGAGTATCTTCTTTCTGTCAACATTTCAGATTTCTTTTTGAATAATATTGACAGTATCTCTACTTAAACAAATTCATGGTGGCATCCATGGAGGTAATTATAAAGAATTATCTGATTTTTTTTTAGTAATATTCTTGTTAAACCCATGAAAGGACTGCCAGAAAAAATGTCCCTTCCGCAATGATTGCGGAAAAAAATTGTGAAAAAAAGGCATGGAAGGAATTTCCTGGAGCAATAGTGAAGTAATTAGCTTGCACTGATAATATTTTTTCGTAAAACCTCGACGTAAATATTTCGTAAAATTAATTTTCGTAAATTGGAAGCAATTTGCCTTTAAACTACGGTCTATTCGTACCACCATGTTGAAACACTACAAATGGAGTTGAATATTGTAACGAAATCACTAATCTGACAAACGTTGAACTTGCTCATGCGTAGATATTAATTCCAGGTTCGCCGAACGTAAACAAAATATACAAAAGTATTTTGAAACGATCTCAAGCACATCAAAAATATTTCCGTTGCAGAAAACAACGCGTTTGTAAACTAGACGAGCGATTTCGTACATAAAATATATTTACTTGTATACAATTTAGGACTATGAGGAAAATCTTTTTATTTATTTTTTTCAAAAAAATCGCCAAAGGTTGCATCTTGTCTCCTGGAAAGGAATCGATAACCGGCTTTTGAGGAAAACTTTACGAGGAATCAGGCCTCAACAGACCGCAAACCTATGCGACGTTTGTGGAAAAAGTGGAACGGTGCAGAGCCTATCATTGACGTGACCTTCTGGAGCCTTGGTCCAAACTTTAGTCCAAGCATTAATTTCACTCGTATTTGAGCGTACACCACTTTGGGACCAAACATTAAAGGTGTATCGGAACAAAGTGATAGCGGAGAAGCTCTGACGGCAAATTGCGACGGAATTTGGAGAAGACGTGACAAGTAATTTAGTCCGCAGTAATTTCTTTTTGTTGCAATCTAATGTTTCGCTTTTTCGTTTTTAGCGGACGACATCAAGAAAAAATGGAAGACGGTGCGGAATCAGTTCGGTAAGGAGCTACAAAAAGTACCGGAAGGACGATCAGGCGATGAAGCGCCCCTCAATTACGAAACTTACACCACCTGGCCGCATTTTAAGTCGCTGTTAGAGGTGGGCAAAGCGGCTAACTTCAGTGATCGGATTCGAACCGGATCCACCACATTAGTGAAACGGATCTTTCGAGCGGATCAGCGGCTCAGTTCTGCATGACCAAGCCTCACTGAACGAATGGGATTGCTTGCTTCCAGTTGAGGGGCCCAGAATCAAAGGGGTGTAAGTGACCATTTTGTCGATTTTGAGTTGAGCAAATCAAAAAAATCTTCAGAATTCAAGCTTTCAGGAACATTTTTATAATTGTTTTTAAGATTGTTAGAAAAATTACAATAAATCGTAGAAAATTGGGTCGATTTTGAAACTTCATACAATTTGTATGGGATGAAAAATTGGAGATAACGTTTAAACCTCATTTACTCGAAACTTGGTTTTTGTCAAATACACCCATTTGCTTCTAACCCCCTCAGTTATTCTCTCAAACATAGCTTACGACACTCATTCTCTTGGTGTGACCCGCATTATGTCTCTCCCAGCGCCAGCACCACACAACATACTGCTGAAGAACCGAACGAAAGAACTAATAATGTGTGAGCTCGGGTTCGGATTGTTCGGTCAGCTCTGTCGGGACTGCCGGTACTTCTCTTCAGCAGGAGATCACATGCGTTGTTTGCGGTTGTAAGGCAAGGGATGAGGGAACTTGGCCACTGCTGTTGGCAGTGTTTGCTTGGCGCGAGAGAAACACGTATATTAGTCGTAGATTTGTGTTTTGGAAATGAACCAGAGTAAAACGAAGAGAAATATCGGTTCTTTTACGCTCTTTCTCACAAACTTTTGATCCGACTATCTCTGTAAAAGATCCACGGCTCACTAGTTCATTTTTCTGAAACGGATCTTTTGAACGTGTCCGGATCTGATTGCCCATCTCTAGTCGCTGTTGTTCCTCAAGGACCACATGAAACCGCGAAAGTCGGGCGGAAATTTACAACCTGATGGCGCCGAGACTCCCAGGAATGCCAATATGCAAGAAACTTGAGCAGATGATACAAGTGATCGAAATGAGATTGTTGAAATCCCCGAACCGACAGAAATCGACCACACCGATGAAGGTGACGCACGACCACTACGCCGGGCCTCCAAAAGAAGCGCTCAGCATCGTCTAATCGATATCGAGGCGAAAAAGTTTGCTACCCCATGTCCGGAAGTTGCCCGCGGAGGAAAAGCTACTGTTCCGTACCGAAGTGCAAGAAGTAGTGCATAAATTTGTGTTGTTACCGTACGAAACGGTAACATTTTGCTTGGCCGATGGTTTGGGGAAGGAGGATAAATGTTTTTTTCGCGATAACGTTCAATTTGAACGTTCCGATGGGCAGCACCAGTGGTGTGCGGTTGGTACTGACGAGCATCCTCTGCTCGGTAATGAAGTCGACAGCGATGGTGGATCGGAAGTACGAAGACGATAAAAGACGAAAGTGTGGGGCAAATAAAACGACGATCGAGGCAACCGAGCGGGGAGTAGAGTACGAGCCATCGCGCGATACGGACGTCGACGGGATCGGGCGAAGACCGCGTGGAAAAGACCCGGCCCTGGTGTTCGGTATCAAGGGAGCCGGTATCCTCGCGAGTGTAGTCCTGCCGGACTAATGCCGGACGAGTTAGTACCAAAACCCCCCCCCCCCCCAACGGGCGGGGAACCTCTGGAACGTCCGACCGGCGGCCTCTGCCGATGAAAGAATCGTAGGGGAATTGGGGGTGATCATCACGTCTGGCTCAGTGCTTCTCCGGCACCGACGGTTTAGAATATGCTCGGACTCCCAGCGCCCCCCCCCCTCCTCACCGCTCATCAAACGCAACGAATGCTCCATCGCCGACCCACACGTAGCACTTGTGGCTACGGAATGCCGCCAATAACCACCACGCTGCCCTCCTTTGTAGCGGTAGTTGCTGCGGCCCGCCGCTTTTCTCCATGGCCACCGCCAACCCTCGTCGCCTAGTCGACCAAAGCCGATTTTGTCATGACCACAGCCGCCGTTCTCTACTGCTACCGCCGCTCTTCGTCTTCTACGGCAACCGCCGCTCTTCGTCGCGGCCACCGCCGCCGTTACCACGACTACTGCCGCTCTGCGCTGTTCATCGCGGCGGCCCACTACAACCCTCGTGGCGGCCCACTACAATCCTCGTGGCGGCCCACTACAAACCTCGTGGCGGCCCACTAAATACCTCGTGGCGGCTACGCCGCCCTTCTCGGCGCTTACTTTCCTCGGGGCCATCACCGTTTTCCTTCGTGGCGGCTACCGCCGCTTTCCATCACGCTCCCCGTCAACAACCGCCGCGCCCCACCAGGAAAAGCCCGAATAAAGGATAGAATTGCAAATGTAAGTAGTTTACCCCCCTTTACCCAACATCCGAAAGCTCTCCCTTCGTCTAACGTCCTGGGACCTGGGAGCAAAAGAGGCCTTGAGTGCCCACCCCGGAAGCGGCCGCGGCTGAGACCAGCTGCTTGGGGTTTAGGCGGTTCCCCTTCAGGGGCAACAGTAGCTCCCAGGGTCATAAGGAGTTTCAGTGTACCGAAAGAACCGGTTGCTGAACGATCGGAGGACGGAACACGATGTGTTCAGAGCATCGGCTTTAGCTGGTGATACTTCATACCAGCACTCTACACCAATACGCCGTTCAAATGAAATTTTTGACACTGGGCTGCGAACCCCGCTTCGTTCTGGTGGCTCACGGTACATTGAGTCGCCGAATATTTCGAGTCGGGTAGAGATAGTGGAGAACCAGTATCGATAGAAATCTACTGGCTCCGCATTGTGACAGGAAGTTCCTCAATCATTGTGACAGGAAGACAATACTACACAGTCATCACGTCGCCGATTACGAGTGCAGCAACGCAGGAGTAAAGATTTTTCATCGGGAGTGAAAATCAAACACAATATTCTCTCGGTAGACTTCATTGCATTTGATGACTACTTTAATAAATCGCATTGGTTGAATTCATAGTAAAAAGGCTTACATTATTTACAGCTTATTTTGTTGAAATATTTCATGAAATGAGTTCTTACAAAGGCACCTGTTTTAGTTGAAATGTTTTTGCCTTTCTCGTACACCAAGGTGTACCGAAAGGCTATATGTTCACTCCAAAAACGAAAATTTGATAGAGCCTCCGGAGGGGTCAAGTCTTATATACCAATCGACTCAGCTCGACGAATTGAGGTGATGTGTGTGTGTGTGTGTGTGTGTGTGTGTGTGTGTGTGTGTGTGTGTGTGTGTGTGTATATGTGTGTGTACAAAAAAACTCACATCACTTTTTGGCAGTAAATCTCAACCGATTTTATTGACCGACGGTTCATTCGACGCGGAATCTGGTCCCATTGTTTCCTATTGAAAATGGTTCAGATCGGTCCAGCCGTTCCGGAGTTATGGCCATTTAGGTGTTCCGGACCGGTACCCCAGAAAGGGGCCAGATATGAAAACGCTACAAACCCATCCATGCGGCACATCAAACTACGGCATTTTCGATAACTTGATGAATGGTAAGCAGAAAAATAGTCTCAGACCATATCTGAACCGGTAGTGTCCCAGAACCGGTTCCGGGTGTCGCGCCGGAAGTGACCAAACATAAAAGTGAACTAAACCCATGCATGCGACATATCAAACCGCGGTTTTTTCGATAACGTGGTGAACAGTAAGCAGGAAAACATTCTCAGACCATATCGGAATCGGTAGTGTTCCGGAACCGGTTGCAAATGTCCCGCCGGAAGTGGCCAAGTATTAAAGTTAACCAAACCCATGCATGCGACATATCAAATAGTGTCTTTTTTGATATCCTGATGAACAGTAAGCAGGATAATATTCTCAGACCATATCTGAACCGGTTGTGTCCCGGAACCGGTTCCGGGTGTCCCGTCGGAAGTGGCCAAATATAAAATTGAAATAAAACCATGCATGTGACATATCAAACCACAGTTTTTTCGATAACCTGATGAACAGTTAGCAGGAAAGCATTCTCAGACCATATCGGAACCGGTTCCAGATTGCAAAAGGTTATTGCAACCATAACAAATTGCAAATGCTCCATAGAAAATCAATAAGCGCTCCATAAAGAATGAACATATGTTCCATGAAAATGTGCAATGTTGATAATACTTATGGAGAATTCATCTATTTTCTATGGTACAATTTCAATTTCTTATGGTGCAAATTAATTTTTCTATGGAGCAATATTCAATTTTCTATGGGTACAATTTCAATTTTTTATGGAGCATTTGCATTTTTCTATGGAGCATTTGTATTTTATTATGGAGCATTTCAGTATTATTTATTGGTCCAAAATTTCTCTTTTAATGAGAAAATTTTATGTTTTACCGGTACATTTTTTGTAAAGTATGGAACGTTTTCAATTATTTATGGGTAACATTGTTCATTTTCATGGAACATATGTTCATTCTTTATGGAGCGATTTTTGATTTTCTATGGAGCGTTTCTACTTGTTTATGGGTGCAATAAATAGGCTGCCGTTCCAGATGTTCCGCCGGAGGTGGCATAGTATAAAAGTTAATTAAACCCATGCAAGGGACATATCAAATCGTGGCTTTTTTGATATTCTGATGAACAGTTAGCAGGAAAATATTTTCAGAACATATCTGAATCGGTTGTGATCCAGAACCGGTTCCGGGTGTCCCGCCGGAAATGGCCAAATATAAAAGGGAACCAAACCCATGCAAGCGACACATCAAATCGCGGATTTTAAGGCATCTTGATTTAACAAAAAAAAAGTTTCCGACCATATTGGGGACAACCGGTAGTGTTCCGCAACCGATTACGGTTGCCCCATCGGAAGTGGTCAAATGTAAAGGAGAACCAAACCCATAAATTCGACACATTTAATGACTTTTTAGGTAAGCTGATGAACGGTTAACAAAAAAAATCATAGACCATACTTAGGAAAACCAATAGTGTGCCGAAACCGGTTCCAGGTGCCGCGACGGAAGTGGTCAAATGTAGAAAAAAAAACAAACGCTTACACGCAGCACACTAAATAACGGCTTCTTCAAAGCGCGAAGAACGATCAGCAAGAAAATAGTCTCAGGTCAGTAGTGTTCCGGAACCAGATTCGAGTGTCTCGCCGGAACTGGCGAAATGCACGAATGAACCAAACCCATACATGGATTACATCAATTTGCGACTTTTTAGAAGAACTGATTAATAATTTGCATGAAACTAGTCTAAGACCACATCAGGGACAATCGGTAAGTGGTAAAATGTGAACCAAAAGTTGTAAATGTGAAATTGAATCAAATCCATGCGTGTCGTACCATAAAACCACGCTGATTCGACAATGATTGCCTTTAAATTACCTGTGTAAACTTTCAATTCGATAAACTAACTCTATTTTAGTTTTGTTTAGATTGAATGATTTGTTTTTGAACACAAATCTTACAGATATTGTGGTGGTACGAATTGATAGCTTGTACATTTTACGATTGTTGGCTTCCGAGGTTCACTGCGGTTGATCATCAAACGGATCAGGTGTCGGAATGCACCAAATTAGAACTTTCGGAAGTAGCAGCTGCACGAGGAGCCGCTGCCGGTGTAAGTAACATCACAATATCGTATCATTCGTATTTACAGTGTATTACACTGAGACATTTGATCATTTTTTTAATTCAAAAAATTTCGAATGAGCGGGGTTCAAGTTAAAAAGTGTCTTACTAAAGAGTGATGAATAAGCGGGGTTTGACAGTATATCAAATAGCAGCTTTTTTGATAACTTCTTCTTCTTCTTTATAGCTCGACGTTCGCATTGGAACTTGGCCTGCCTCTCTGCTAATTAGTGTTCTTTAGTGCACTCCCACAGTTAATAATGGAAGGGTTTTCTTTGCCCGCCATTGCATGAATTTGTATATTATGAGGCAAGTTCAATGATACACTATGCTCAGGAAGTCGAGAAAATGTTCCCGACCGGAACGGGAATCAAACCCGCCGTTTGCGGATTGGCGATTCATAGCCTTAACCACTAGGCCAACTGGAGACCCTTTTTTAATAACACGATGATCGATTCGTAAGAACATAGCCTCAGACCATATTTTAGACAACCGGTAGTGTCCCGAAACTAGTTCTGGGTGTTCCACTGGAAGTGGTCAAATGTAAAAGTGATTTGTACCCATGCATAAGATAAATCAAATCGTGTTTTTTTTAGGTAACCTGATGTACGTTAGCAATGATATTGCCTCAGACTATATTTGGGAGACCCGGTGGTGCTCCGGAACCTGTTCCGGAAAGTAACCAAATGTACCATGCGATACATCACATCACGGCTTTTTTAATAACCCGAGGAACGGTTAACTAGAAAATAGGCTCAATAGGCTCATCATGGTTGCACAACCAGCGTTTGATGCTTCGCCGGAGCTACGAAAGTAAATAAAATCAATGCAAGCGATAAATATGTGTAAGAGAACAAAATCTTGACATATTAAACCCACATACAAACAGACGTCTCACTATACTCACTACGTTCTTGTTTTTAACGGTCAATAAAATATAACCTAGAATGTGCAAAAAAAACTTTATCGAAGACCGCAAAGTGATCTGTGAATGTGTAAAAAGTTATATCTTAGCTTGTTAGTATCGTCTTGATATTGATCAGCTCCCAATGTTAATGAAGGTACTCAAGCAGTCAACTGAGAAATCTGAGATAATTCAGCTTTGCTTTTACGCTGAACACAACGTCGGAGTATGTGCCATCAATAAGTTTTAAGTCAATTCAATGATGGCTTTGATTAAATGCTTGCTTTTCTTAATAAATATCAGGATTCAGGAACACTTTGACTTACGTCGACGGAAAGATCGTAAGAACATATACGACGAGAAAGGCACTATCACCTCTAGGTGGATTAATTTGGGTTTTTTTTTGTTTGTTTTTATTTATGTGTATTTTAACTTAGAGCTAATTCTACACTTGAGTTGAAATGTTATTGAAATAGTTCTGATTTCTTTGAACTCCCATATTCAGCTCTGCGGCTTTTTGTAGCTGCAAGTGAAGTCCCTCCTGATCAATGATGACATTATGCAGAATACATATCGCCTTCACGATGTTATCAGCAAATTCCGGAGTAGTTTCAATCAGCTTCATCAAAATTCTCCATTTGGCATTCATAATACCAAAAGCGCATTCAACACAGTTTCTCTCCCTGGCGAATCGTTGGTTGAAACATTCGCATTCTGCACACATGTACGATTTAGGGTATGGTCGTAGTAAATTTCTAAGCAAAGGATATGCCTCATCCCCCACAAAAAGATGCGGCATTTTGGTTGTGAGCTCAGGATCAGGTAGTTGAGCATCAGGAGGTATGTTTAGTTTTCCTTCATTCATCATTTGAAACATGTCCGATGCATTAAATGTCCCTCCATCACTTTGTTTACCATATCCACCAACCTCGACCATTATAAACTTGCAGTTCGCATCGGACACGGCTTGCAGTACAATTGAATGATACTGCTTGTAATTATAATACATCGATCCAGCACCTGCTGGGCATATAATCCTGATATGCTTGCCGTCGATCACCCCGATGCAATTCGGGAAGTTCCAACTCGTCCAGAATCCATCGGCTACCGTCCGGAACATTTGTTACGTGGGGGGTGGCATGTAAATTGGTTGCAGAACTTCCCACAGCACCTGGCATGTTTCCCTTACAATTGCAGCAACGGCCGATCGACCCATGCGGAAAGAGAACCCAAGCGAAGTAAATGAGGATCCGGCTGCGAGATGTCTGTTAGAAATCATGATGATATTTGTTACCGAATACGCTAACAACAACCTAGAAAAGACGCGATTGCAGAAAGATATTAGCAAAACTAGCAAACCAACAAATGTTAATGTGAGACTCCGCATGCAGTACCCAAAAAAGAAAAGACAAGTAAATTTCCAATTACTTGTCTTTTCTACATTTATGTGTACGCACTAACCCAACCCTACATTTCGCCATCTACGAGCGAAAGGCGAATCTGGCAACCCACGTCCGGAGCGAAAACCGAGAAAGAGAGAGAGAGAGGAAAAGGAGATGTTGGAGATCGTGCCCAAGCCGGAGGTCTGGCGACGTCCACGAGTCAGTCGAGAGGAGTCCATTGAAGTGAACGGACAGTTTAATTTGAAGTTCGAAACCAATTCGCGGAGACCCGACCGTTACCACGCGGAATTAGCTCCAATTACCCGCTAACAGGTGAAGTGCCACGAGTGCGAAGTGGTACGGGGCCTTAGGGAGAGTCAACCCAAGCCCGACGGCGTCACAGACATCCCACCACGAAGAAGCTGCACCATACACCGGTGACGATCCCTAGGAACCGGATTTGAAGAAGTGGCCGATTTCCCTCGGTGCCCCCAACATCCACCCATCCGACGTTTGTCGAAAATTGTAAACCCGTCCGAAACCCGCTCAGCTATACTCGGACTCGACCCATCGATCCGGTCCCACCACGTGGAGGATCCCATTACTGCAGGGCGGTCAATCAATCTCCCTAGCAGACGACGACAAGGTAGCCCGCAAAAGTGTATCCGGGCCGAGCCCCTTGATTGAGGTGCCCATTTGGCTGGAAGCGAACTCGCATCGTGAGTGGCCGAACGCTACGGCTCAACGTTGCTGGCGACTGATTCGACTGTTGCTTGGCCGTGATCCACCGGTATCGACTGCCCGTTGGTACTCCGACGGCTCAGGGTGCTCGACGATTGGCCACCATCCGGTGGAAGGTACTGCGGTATATTGGAAGTCCGTGCCCGCACGAAATCCCTCCTAAGAGCGCTGGAGCAGAAAGAACATCCTCGCCGGCGGCCTCTAACGATCATCACGGTGGCTGTTCATCCTCGTACGCCGGGTCAAGATCCTGACGGCCGGCTCACTGGGAAGCACCCCAGCCACAGGTATGTCAACTCAAGTCTCGTCCCAATGCGCATGTCCTCAAAGGGCCCCAACTCATCGATCGGCCGCAACATTAAACTAACCCTAACCACTAACCCGATATAAACGAAAATAACATAAGTAAAATGTACGTAATTCTTTCTTATTAATGAATGAAAGTCTTCTGCATGCGATTGCGTCGTCTTTGTAGTTTGTCCGCTTCGTTGCGATTTTCCGTGAGCCCTCTGAGCAGGTATCGCCGACCCTGAGACCCACATAAAACAACGGTGAGCTAGTTAGGGACGTACGGACGTCCACTGCCCAGACGTGTGGACGTCCCTGGCAGTTACATATTATTGTAAAATATTATTTTCAAGTGGCCAATTTACCTCAGCGTTACGATCAATCGTTCACATGGGAATATTGGTTGTTTATTAAAATTAGTCCAATCCTTCATCAGCTTGTGTTTGACTATATCCAATATCAAGTCGAACGTTGAAATATTCATTCGGGTGTACGAACGAAATTTATCCGGAAATTCCCGAAGATCCGAATAGAGCCGGTAAAACTCACCATCTTCTCGTCTATTCTGATTGATGGGATGAACGGAGAAATCTCTTTGCCTATTCATTATGGCATTGATTGTGCAGGAAGATGCCAAAAACTCCTCGTCGGACGAATCCATGTTGTTTACTGTAGACGCCACACAACTCTAATTGAATTTGACAGAAATATTTCGTCTAACATTTTAGAACAGCATATACTGCCAAATGAGTATAAGGTTATATAAATAGTATGGTATATTCAACCGTAGTATTATTTTACATCTATCATTATTCATACTGTAGGATTCGAATTTTTTTCGATTGTGCTTAGATTTTGGGGGAATAGAAAAAAAATGTACAAAGATAATTTCTGATAACGATCGGGTGCCCTAACCGGCTAATAAGGTGAGGTATGAGCAGAAATATGACAGACTAACTATGCTAAAGTGCTCCCGGTGCAGTAATGATAACGATTCAACATATGTTCCCACCAAATTTGCGTTTGAACGAAAACTGAAACGGGAATCTTCAAACGCGACTTTTTCAAATGTTTGGTTTGATTCACGGTTTGATTTGATCGTAATGTAGTTTTAAGTTACATCCGAATAAATTATTCCGTAAGATGTTCTTCCAAATTCGTGCTACAGATACACATTTTGAACCTGCCTTGAAAAGCAAGGAGGCTTTGGATTCATTAATTTTTTTAGATTTTGGATAAAAATATCTACGACAGAGAATTTTACATGAAAATTGAATACTAATGTTACTACAAACCATTCCACCACAAGCTTGCAATATTTTCAGACAATTTCCATCTCCAAAAAGTGCTTCAATTCTCCAATCCTCCCAGCCATATCGTACGTTGACCTTGACGGGCGATGTCATTCCCATTTCCCCCACCGACCGAAAGAAAAGCAACAGCCCCAAAGAGAGTGAAAGTGAACCCAGCCGAAGCAAGAGGCCTATAAAGACCGTCTTTATGGTTATGTTGATGCCTCTGTCTGGCAGCTTCCCGTTTCCGGTCTGCCCCGGTGTCCTTGCCGTCTACCCATGGCAGCTAGTACGTTGTTGGTACATATTCATGTGCTTGGATTTTCGCAATTTGCAACACTTTTTGACACTTGGACGAGATTGGTCTGTCGGTTAACTCGAGCCTTCTCGACTATGATTGATTTATTCCCAAGCAGCAGTCGACCATCAACGCCAACGTCATCATCATCGTCGCAGTTTTGAAAGCATTTTCGTGTCGACGCAACCGTTTCCTAGTTGCAATTTGCATGTACAACACAAGTTTGTTGCTCCGCCGAGCAACTTATAATTTAAAATTGCGTGCCACCAGGCCCAGGTTTTTCCCTGGTCTGTCGGTTGACGATTATGTGCGTGTGCAGAAGTTTCCAACAAAGGACCGTTTTTCCAGGACCGTGGAGAGTGGGATGGTGGTTGGCCCCACACACGTCAGTCCGCTGGCTGGAGCTCCGGTGACAAAGACACGGGAGCGAAACTTTTCAGGAATCAGGACGCAAGAAAAATACGCCTCGATGACGACGAGAACGACGCAGGCTAGAGGCGGATGGCAACCGACGACGACTGTTGAAGTGAAATCGAGACACGTTGGATCCGAAAAATTCACCCAAGCCTGGGAGGAGAGAAAGGAAAAATATTCGTTCGCCCAGGACAACGACCAGACAGCATTATTGATTTTATTTATCGCCCAGCCGGGTTTTTCTCGCTTTCGGGGAACTTTTACTTTGGCACACGTACCTAGCAATGCTGCGAGGTCTGCGTGGGCCATCATCACTCTGGACTGTTTGATTTGAGGAAATTGGACATTTTAGACTAGCGATCGTTTAAAAATAACTAAATCTCGAAGGGAAAGACTTGAATTAGAGCTATATAAGACTGATGTTTTCTTACTCTGTTTCATCACCCTTTAAAATGATGAATACGACGCCGAATTTGAAAAACGTTTTCATTTTGCCCTCACTTTTAAATTCTAGACTTCTTGAGAAATTATCATGAATCGTGACCTCGACCTGCAGCCACATAGCATTGCAGCACCGATTTATTGTAATGTGTTCTTTGAGATGCAGAATCTAAAAAACATTACCGCCTTCTCCTCGGACTTTAGGTTATTGCGAAATCAGTATAATCCGTGACCCCAGTTTGGGAACCACTGAGCTTTGCAAAGACTCTATGTGTTTGTGATGCTACGTAGCTTTCTACCAAGCCTATTGAAAAATAATATTTCGCAATCCAGTTAATCAAAAAAATTGCACGTTCTATCTTTTTCCATCACATTAATGTAAATAAGAAATAATGGACATGGATTCCTTACATATGGCAGCTATCGGACGCTCAACTGTATCTGAGAAAATGGTCTTGAAATCTTGCGTAAAGAATAATGAAATAATAATGTGTATGAAAATCAATTTCGCTGAAATGCTTCTTACGACCAATAGTTTGCAGCTTGCTGGAGTTCCTTATTTAGTTTATACAGGACTTCCTCGATGAATTCCTCCAACAATTTCTTAAGGAGCTCCTCTAGCAGCTTTGTAAGAAATTTCTGATTGTGTTCTTTATAGGTTTCCCAGCAGGAGAAGGATAAAATTTTCACAGGAATTTCTACTGGGAATCCCAGAAAAAAAAACTTCTGAAAACATCCCAAGAGGGTTTGAAGAATCGCAAAAGAAATCGCTCAAGGAAATTCCAGAAGAATTTCAGAAGAAACTCCAATTCTAGATGAAAACAATTCTAGATGGAACTATTGGAAAAGTCTTGAATAATTTCCTGGAAGAATCTCAGAAGGAGCTACTTGTAGAGTCTCAAAAGGAACTTCTGGTTCAATTTTTGAAGAAAACACGGAAGAAATTATTGAAGGAATCGCGGAAGGAATTTCTGAAGGAATCCCGAAAATATCTTTTGATGAAGATATCCAGATAGAACTCCTGGTGAAATCTAAGAAAGAAAATCCTGAAGGAATTCCAGAAGGAACTATGTGAGGAATCCGTACAGGGCATCCTCGTGGACTTCTAAGAGATTCTGGAGGAATCCTGGAAGGGATGAATGGAGGGATGCCGGGAAAAGTTCGGGGGAGAATCCCGAAAAAAAAAACCTGGATAAATTCAAGAAGGAAGTCCTCGAGGAATCCCAGAAGAAACTCCCAGAAGAATCCAAGAAGGAATTTCTGAAGGAATCTCAAGAAGGAACTCCTGGAGGAATCCCAGAACCAACTCCTGGAGGGGCTTAGAAAGAATGCCGGAGGGGTTTCCTGCAGAGAACTCGGAATTAATATCTGAGTAAATTCCTGAAGGAAACCAAGAAGGAAAGCCTGGAGGAATCCCAGAAGGAACTTCTCTGGGAAACCCAGAAAGATGTTCTGATGGAATCTAAAGAATAAAAAACTCCGGGTAAAATCCATGAGGAGATGTCCGATGAAAATGCTGGTGTAACAGAGGAGAAGAAAACCTTGAAAGAACTCCCGAAGGAAACCATGGATAAACTTTTTGAAAAACCTTAGAAAAAAAAATCCCGGAGAAATCTAGGAAGGAACTTTTATAGGAATCTAAAAAGGTACTCCGGAAGGAGTTCTTCGAGGCATCTCTGAAGGAACCCCAGAAGGAATACAAAAAGGAGGAATTCTCAAATAGAATCGCAATGGAAATTCTTGGAGAAACCCCAGAAGGAAGTGCTCGAGGGATTAAAAAAGGGAGGAATTCTCAAAAATGGGAATTCCAAAAGAAACTCCTTGAGGAATCCAGAATGAACTGCTGAAAGAACTTCCTGTTCTTTGGCATTAATAGTTTGGTGATAATCTCTTCTGGTTTCACCTATGGATTGGCGATCTGAACCTGGTAGTTAGTAATGTTTTCTTGTTATTGTTGTTTTTCATAATATTCGTTAAACATACAAGTTAAAACTGAAATCAAAACTACCACTCCTTCCGTAGTTGCTTAAGAAATTACAAAAAAGAAGTTCCGTCTGGGATTCCTCGTGGAGCTCCCTTTGACATTCTTCCAAGAGTTCATGCAGGATTAGGGGTTCTTCAAAGACCCATTTGACATAATTCCAAAGAATTCTGCAGTACATTAAACATCCTGAAACCCCTTGAAACTCCACAAAAAAAACCCTCTGCATCCACTCTGAAACGCTCCTGAAACGTACTGGAAGCCCCTGAAACCCCCAGAAACGCCTCTGAAACCTCCGTTGAATACCCTGCAACCCATTGAAATACCCTTGAAACGCCCCAATATGCCACCATGAGACAGCCTGGAACCCCCCTGAAACCCCCAGAAACAACCTAAAATGTCTCTGAAACCTCCCTTAATCGCCCTGAAATCTCTTGAAACACCCTGAGACGCCCCTAAAATCCCATTCGGAGCATACAATGAAACCCATAAAACGCCTCTGAAATCTCCCTGAAACGCTCAGTAAACTCTTGAAACGCCTCTGAAATCTCCCTGTAACCCCTTGAAAATGTCCTGAAGCCCCATGAGATGCCTCTAATAGACCCCCCCCCCCTCCCCAAAACGTCCTGGATCACCCTGAAACCCCTAAAGCGCCTTTGAATCCACTTTCAAACCTGCCAAAAACACCCTGTAATCCATTGAAACTCCCTGTAACGTATTGAAGCGCCCCTAAAAACCCACCTGAAACATCCTGGAGCCCCTTTAATCCCCCTAAAACGCCCCTGAAATATCCGGAAATAACCTTGTATTTTTTCACATCGAATAACGCGGTTTATTTACGCGTTACCATTACCTTCGTTAAAAATAACTTCAGAGTAATTTCAGAAGAACTAACTAGAGGAATCGCAGAAAGAATCCCGAAAAGAATTTCTGAGCGTACCACAAAGTACCCGTTGTCGACCGGCCGCCGATGAAGCCGGTTTGATAACTTCGCAAGAACTCATTCATTTTAGGTCATGACGGAAGACGATCTAAGATAGTGAATAGTTTGCGAATGAAGACCGCTCGAAACTTCACAATCTCTAGCTTGTCTCCACAAAATTGCCCCTTCCTTCCACTCTTCTAGTGGCTTTTCTCCGTTTCCAAGACCCCAACAATCAACCGGTGGATACAAATAGCCAACTTTTCAGGGTCCATTTCCATGAGTTCAGGCACGGTAAAGGCTGGGTATACTGCGTAATTCAGATCCCATTGTGATCCACTAGCCTCTGCCCAGCAACTCCTATCCCTACTTCCGCGTGGTACCGGGTGGAAATTACGAGCAACCTTAGGGAAGATCGGGTAACCAACCCCAATGGGAAATTTGGTCGTAGTCTGACAGGGAAGTGGGGGTTTGCTTCTGCAAACCTGAGCGTCTGATCTCTAGGAGGAGCGGCTCACAACAGCTAGGGGTGGCTGCTCAACATCCGAGTGCCAGGGAAGGACTCTAAGCTCGACTGTGTACTATGTTCCTCCGGAAAGTGGGGTGTTGGTGTCAGGTCCTCGCGCCAGCCGTAAATAATAATACGAACCGAGACCAACGGCAACGACCCCAGCGAACAAAAAGGACTTGTGATTGGAAACTCGGTACGTGGAACTGCCCATCTCTCAACTTCATTGGGAGCACCCGCATACTCGTCGATCAACTGAAGGACTGCGGGTTCGGCATCGGTTCGGTAGCGCTGCAGGAGGTGTGTTGAACAGGATCCATGGTGCGAACGTTTAGAGGTAATCATACCATCTACCAGAGTTGCGGCAAAGCACACGAGAGCTGGGAACAGCTTTCATCGTGATGGGTGATATGCAAAGGCGCGTGATCGGTTGGTGGCCGATCGACGAAAGAATGTGCAGGTTGAGGATCAAGGGCCGATTCTTCAACTTCAGCATAATAAACGTGCACTGCAACCACTACGGAAGCACTGATGATGACAAGGACGCATTTTACGCGCAGTTCGAACGCGAGTACGACCGCTGCTCAAGCCACAACGCCAAGATCATCATTGGCGACCTAAACGCTCAGGTAGACCAGGAGGAGGAATTTAGACCGACGATTGGAAAGTTCAGCGCCCACCAGCAGACCAACGAAAACGGCCTACGACTCATTGATTCCGCCGCCTCCAAAGACATGGCCAATCGTAGCATCTTTTTACAACACAGTCTCCCGTATCGTTACACCTAAAGATCATCATAGCAGACGGAATCTTAAATCGGCGCCAACATCGACTCCGATCACTACCGGTGATGGTCAAACTACGACCAAAACTCTCCGTCATCAACAATGTAAGGTACCGGCGACCATCGTGGTACAACCTAGAGCGACTGAAACAAGCGGCAGCATACTCGCAGAATCTCGAGGCCGCGTTGCCAGGCGAGGGCGAGCTCGATGAGGCCCCTCTAGAGGACTGCTGGAGTACAGTGAAAGCAGCCATCAACGACGCAGCCGAGAACACCATCGGGTACGTGGAACGGAATCGACGGAACGAATGGTCCGTCGAAGAGTGCACAACGGTTTTGAAGAAGAAGAACCCAGCGCGGGCGGTAATGCTGCAGCAAGGGACCCGACAGAACGTGGAACGTTATAAACAGAAGCGGAAACAGCAGACCCGTCTCTTCCGGGAGAAAAAGCGCCGCCTGAAAGAATTGGAGTATGAAGAAATGGAACTGCTGTGCCCGTCCCAAGTAACACGGAAATTCTACCAGAAGCTCAACGTATCCCACAATGGCTTCGTGCTGCGAGCTGAAATATGCAGGGATAAAGAGGCCTGACGGACGGACGTGAGGTGATCGAAAGGTGGAAGCAGCACTTCGATCAGCACCTGAACGGCGTGGAGAACGTAGGCACGGGAGTTCACGGCAACGGAGGAAACGACGACGCCAGTGCAGCGGAGGACGGAAATGAACCAACTCCCACGCTGAGGGAAGTTAAGGATGCCATTCACCAGCTCAAAACCAACAAAGCAGCTGGTAAGGATGGTATCGCAGCTAACTTATCAAGATGGGCCCAGAAAAGTTGGCCACTTGTCTGAATCAGCTGATAGTCATGATCTGGGAAACCGAACAGCTACCGGAGGAGTGGGAGGAAGGAGTAATCTGCCCCATCCACAAGAAAAGGCGACCATTTGGAATGTGAGAACTTCAGGGCGATCACTATCTTGAATGCTGCCCTCAAAGTGCTATCCCCGATCATCTTCCGTCGTCTGTCACCTAAAACGAATGAGTTCGTGGGAAGTTATCAAGCCGGCTTCATCGACGGCCGATCGACAACGGAACATATCTTTACCGTACGGCAAATCCTCCAGAAATGCCGTGAATACCAGGTCCCAACGCATCACCTGTTCATCGACTTCAAAGCGGCATACGACAGTATCGACCGCGCAAACCTATGGAAAATCATGGACGAAAACGGCTTTCCTAGGAAGCTGACTAGACTGATTAAAGCAACGATGGACGGTGTGCAAAACTGCGTAAGGGTTTCGGGTGAACTATTTAGTTCATTCGAATCTCGCCGGGGACTGTGACAAGGTGAGAGCCCTCTCATGCCTACTCTTCAACATCGCTCTGGAAGGTGTGATGCGACGAGCCGGGTTCAACAGCCGGGGAACGATTTTCACAAAATCCGGTCAATTTGTGTGCTTTGCGGACAACATGGACATTATCGCCAGAACATTTGAAGTGGTGATAGAGCTGTACATCCGCCTGAAACGCGGAGCAGCAAAGGTCGGACTGGTAGTGAATGCCTCGAAAACAAAGTACATGCTGGTAGGCGGAACCGAAGACAACAGAATCCGTCTGGGTAGTAATGTTACGATAAACGGGCTCCAGAAGAAGCTGAGGTTTAAAAAGATTCACCCACGCACCAATTGCACCATATACGGTAGCACAACTCTGCTATAGCAAAAGCGATACATGTCTTTACTCAGTAGACTACTTAAAATATTGCTGAAACGTTGATAAAAGTTAACGCAAGATTTTGCCGATAAATGTTTGGGAAAAACAGTGTTGGGTTCATTAGTCAGACGACTTGTTCTTATTTCACGACCTTCTCCATTTCTGACGCTAAAGAATGAGCTATCGCCACTTTCCACGACACGCCACGAACTGCATTTTCTACTACTCACCTGTGCCGGGAAAAAAGCGTTGGTAGCGTGAGAATGAGAATGAAACCTTTCTTCCATCCTTGAACGAATTATGTCCGTCGCCAGGGCCGTCTAGCTTCGTCCCACCCTTGTTTGTGTTCCTGCGCTTGCAGCACAATCAACAACTCATTCAAATGTGCCAGATTCCTAGTTGACCAAAACAGGTTGAAACCTTCCTGGGAACTAGAACAGAATCCACCGCCATCATGACAAAAGAACGTCAACCGCCGCTTTACTCGGAAATCTTGACTCATTTGTCCGGGTCCTGTGGTTCCATTACCACGCCGGCCGCGCCGCCAGTCACAAAGAGTCAACAACATTGAACGGTTTTGCTGTTACCCAGAAGCCCTTACACTTCTGATGAATCATTCCACGGACAACGGACGGCCCTTGCAACATTACCACGACCATCGCCACTAGATGGATGAGCAGCAGCAATTTCGAAAAGCGATTCCTCAAAATTAAAAACATCGCGTTCGCTACCACCGCATCGCCACCATCCTTATATTTCATCATTGTTCAATGAGCAAGTCTAGTACCTCTGTAACCAAAGCAATTGCCCTATAGAGTGTGGGGATGTTGCAAACTTGTAAACACTACTGAAACCGACGGACGCTGGCTGCCTTGTACCTAGTTGGTTGGTTGGTGGCGAAATTGCCAAGCTCAGCGCAACGATATGGCTCAGATCAACAAGTTTATAATTAATTGGAAATCTGGCGCTGTGGTTGAGGCGTTCACATATGATGGGCTACCGTCGTCCGCCGTGGGTTCAGTGTGGTGCAATGCATGTTGGTTGCCGAACTTCTCAGAACGGCAGTAAACAGTTCATCAAATTTCCAATTCATGCTGGTTAACGGGAGTTGATTGGCGGGAAAGCACGAAATGAGTGTCTATTTTCAATGCTTATTGGATTGGTACTTTCTATTGAAGAATACTGGACAACATAAGGTATAGGGCGCAACAGAGGCAATCTTATCCTTATGGCCACACCAAAAAGTGTGGAGAATGTGAGTTCATAAAACATGACAACAGAATATAATCCGCAAATTCACT
Organism: Aedes albopictus; assembly: GCF_035046485.1. Taxonomy (NCBI): domain Eukaryota; kingdom Metazoa; phylum Arthropoda; class Insecta; order Diptera; family Culicidae; genus Aedes; species Aedes albopictus. Next base: position 38,582,651 of record NC_085136.1, read on the forward strand.
TCTCCAAGATATGACATCGATATTCTCTACTGATATTCAAACAAGTGTTCAAACGTTTCGCACATCGTACACGCTGCTATATGGCTGCGCAACCAAGTGCACCCCTCATGTAACGTGTAATGTAATTGAAAATTCAAATTTGATCACGACTTTTCACAGACCATTGCTGCGCGGCTGCGATCATGACACGATCCCTTCTCGGCCAGAGATCTATCTACCAGTCAGTGCGATCGTCGCACCGCGCCGTCGTCATACACGGTTGATTACGACGAAGCGGTGCGGCGCGGCCAGTGTGTAATGAGATTACAATCAGCGCGGTAGGTTTACCCGGGAGTATCCGGGTTGCCCTCAAGTGCACCACCGCGCCGATTCCACGAATGTCACATCGAAGCGTTGTGAAATATATGCATTTATTGTGCGCGGTTAGTAGCTGTGCGCTTTCGTTTGCATACCTGCTACTTACATATTATATTCCAAATTAACGCAAAGATCAATAAAACTTTTTATCGATTATTGTTTTTTTTCTCTTGCCGGTGATCGCGGGAAAACCGTTCACTTTGTCATTGCGCCTGCCGAACTCTTTTATGTCAGCTCGAACCAGAAATAAATATAAATTATCCCGGTTCAGAACGAAATCCGAATCCAGCCACCATAGGAGGAAGATGAGCACAAGTGGCACTACTATGATTCGGAGACTCACACAAAAAATGAAGTCGATTGATCCACCTAACCGTAACGGTGTTCTTCTAAAAAAAAATTCACTTTTTCATACCCTGGCATAAAAAGAGGGAGAGCTATGCAAAACCCGTTTTTGTGCGTAAAAAATGTGGAAATGACGGTAACTATGGCAACGGCGGCCAAGAGGCGTTTATAAAGGCGGTCTCAGGGCTGATCCAGGGGTTCTCATGAGTAATTTAGAGGGTCCCTGGGAATCTCAGGGTGCACTAAGAGGTCTCATGCGTTTCACCACAGGGAATTTTAAGCGATCACGAGGGCGTTTCAGGTGCGTCCACGAGGGTTTCAGGGGGTTCCAGGGGAGTTTCAAGAGGTCTCAGGGGTACTTGAAGGGGTCCCAGGGGTTCTAGGAAGTTTTAGGAGAGCATCAGGGGTAACAGTGGCATTACAGAAAGCTCAGCGGCGTTCCAGGGTATCCCAGGGGAATTTCAGAGGGTCTCAGTCTCGTTTCGGGGGATATCAGGGGGTACCTGAAGGTCTCAAGGGCATTTCAAAGGGTCTCGAGCAGATTCCTGATACTCTCCTGAAAAGCTCTTTAAACGCTCCTGTAATGGTATGAAACACTGCGGAAACATCTCGAAACTCCCTTGAAACGTTCCTGAATGTCCGTGGAATTTCCTAAAACTCTCCTGAATGCCTTCGAAATGTATTGATCAATCTTGAAAGCCCTTGTAACGCCCTTAGAAGGCTTCAGAGGCCTCCCAGAATCACCCTTAAAACCCTTTGGCAGGCCTCTGAAGCCCTCTGAACACATTTAAACGCCCCTGAAACCCCTGAACAACCTCAAAAGGTCCTTGAGACCCCTCCATAAAAACACCTAAAACCTCTTGAAAAGCTACGTAATCAAGAAATTCCATGAAATGTTCCTGAAAATCTTTTGATGCGTCACTGTAATGCTATCGAACACCCCTGGAACTTTTCGGAACACCCTTAAGGAGCAAATCAAATTCAAGACCAGCAATTGAAAAGGCCACAACAACATTTTGTAAACAAACATTTTTCTATCGACTTGAGGCCTTTTGAACTCCACCCACACACCTCACCACCACTAACAGAAAGCGCAAACATCAGACTTTCTGTTAATGGTGGTTTTTTGTTTTTTGTTTTTATTAATGTGTATTTTAACTTATAGCTAATTCTACACTTAGTTAATGGTGGTGAGATGCGTGGGTGGATCCCAGAAGGCCCTGAGTCGACAGAAACGTGTTTGTTTACGCAATGTTGATGTGGCCTTTTCAATTGTTGGTCTTGAATTGGTGTATTCTCAAAAACCAAGCCAATAATGATCTGCCAATTCAATTAGGCCACGAAAAAGCGTTGATCGTTTTTTAAAACTAATGATAATATTTGATATTTACTATATTGACGACGACTGTTTTGAAGACTTTCGAATAGTTTTGGCGTTTCAGTCTTTTCGGGGTCAAAAACAACTAAATTTTTTCTTCTTCCAACGTTTCGATCCTTATTGGATCTTCCTCAGGGAATCTGTAATTTATTATAGTCGTTTTCATAGATTTTAACACTTTGGACTACACTTAACACATACCGAATGAAATTGTTGCTTTTTCGTCCAGTGGTAGTTTTTTAAAACTTTTAACCGTCATTTGTTGTTTTTTGCTATAAAAGATTATTGTCAATTAAGGAATACCTTAATGTCACTGTCTACTTACAATTTGTCCGTTTTTTCTGTTCCGAAAAACCTTCAAATTCAAAAAGATATTTTCGTTGGTCGGAAACCGGACCGCTATCCACTACCTTTACGTACAATTTTCAAAATGACAGTTTTAGTTTGTTCTATTCGTGCGTTGTGTGTTCGGTTTCAGTCGTGTCAGTGTCGTCAGTTTGTGTCATGTTTACATTCGGTCTGTTTTGGTTGTTTGATTTTGTTCTTTTTACGTTCATGATAGAGTGGAGTAGACCAGCGTAGACTACGTTCAGATTGTCTGTGTCAGTACGTTTGTTTACCGTGTGTGGCGTGTTGTATATGTGACAACTTTCCAAGATGGGAAGATTTGATGGTTTTTGTGTCCTATCTAATATCTTCACATCGTCAAGTCTGAAAACATGGTCATTTTCTGCTGCGTGGTCTACTAGCGCTGTCTTTTCCCTAATACTAATAATCGCTGCGTCTGCATTGGTGTGTCCTGCTTCTCTCAGTGTCGTCAGTCTGCGTACGTTTGAGCGATGTCCCGATATGCGCGTTTTCAGCTTCGTCGTTGTCATCCCAATGTAGCAGCCATCACAGTTGTCGCAGTTGATTTTGTATATTATATTACTCTGTTCGTCATTGGGTGTCTTGTCCTTAATCTGTGGTAGTAACGCGCCAACCGTGTTTGTTGTTTTGGTGGCAATTCGTGTTGGATATTCCCTTCTCAGTGTTTTGATTATCTGTTGTGAGAGTCCATCGATATTGGTGAGCGAACGAAAAACAGCTGTAGATGATGCCAGAACATGGTTTTCCGTGAGAACAAATATGAATGGGAAAATGGTTCATAACCAAATGTGCTAGCTGGGTGGGGTTGTTGTGATCTCATCAGAACGACATAGCGCATTGTCGCGCAGTCGTTGACTTGAGCAAAGAAAGTACTAAGCAAGGGCGTAGCGAGAGGGGGGCAGGGGGAAGGGGGACGTCCCCCCCTGGCCACCAGTTTTTTTTTAATTCGAGTCAACTCAACGATTATCAATAACACAAGTTTACAAAATAAAACGAAAGTCGTGAACTTCTGTCAACGAACAAAATTTTTGAAGCACAATTTAGTGCTGATTTCGAAACCGACCTTCAAAAAATTTAAAGTAGAACAGTTTTTGAGATTTAGCTCAATATCGAGTTTTGCAACTTTTCAAAATATGTAATTTACTAAAAGTCAAATATATTGCGATTTGTTCAACCAATTTTTAATCTTTTTCCATAAATTAAAAGCTAAATACAATACCATTCGGTCATCTGAATACAGGTTTTGCGTCAGATTGATGAAATTCAAGATATTGGCGAGTTTTAGGGACGATCTTCTTAAATTTTAGCAAAATTCCCTAATTTTTTTGAAGAAATGTATTTTTTTCAATAAGAAAAAACCAACTTAAAAATTCTTTCTCGACGTTTATTAGACATATCATATGTAGGCGAGTTACAGTAAAAAATTCAGCTCAATCGGAGCATTGATTACGGAGAATGAGGTGTGTGAAGTGAGCGACGTTGCTTAAAAATAGAACAAAAATCGATTTCAAATCATCAACCTTGTATGGAAAGTCGAAAAATTTTCCGCTCTACTGTAATTTTTTTCCTTCGCGTTTTCGAACTCAGGGCATGATCATCAGCTTACCGAGTTCAAAAATGCTGTAAACTAGTGTAATTTAAGAGTTTCAGAAAAAATATTTAAAAAAAAACTATTCTAGACTATTATAGTAATTGAGGTTTTCATCCACAATTATCAAACCTTTTTTCTTGAGAATCGCAGGACATTTTCTCCAAGAGATCCACTTCAATCTTATCATAGAATTTAACCAAATAACAAGCTTGGTTGAATGGTTCAGATAGCTTTTTTTCAGGGTTTGTTCCAAGAAATGGTTCATGAATTCCTCCCACGATTCCTTCGGATTTTTTTACAGATACTATACTACTGCAAGGATACATCGATGAATTCCTTCAGGAATATTCCATAGCTTACTTCAGTGATTCTAGCATGGATTGCTCCAGATAGTTTTTGAAGAATTCCTCTGTGGGTTTCACCAGACATTTCACCGGGAATTTCTCGTGGGATATCTTTAGAAGTTCCACCAGTGATTGTTTCAGAGCTTTTCTCGATGATTTCTCCAGGAATTTCCAAGAATTCCTTAAATAATTGTTCATCCAAAGATTCCAACAATAATTCGTCCAAAAATTAATGCAGACATGGATGCCTTTATTTTTATCCTGCAGAAATTCTTCCAGGAATTTGTTAAGAAAGCTTTCCTGGGATTTCCTAAGGAATTCCTTATGGGATTGCTTCCGGGATTCCTCCAGGTTTTCCTTCAAGCATTCCTCCAAGGATTCACCCGGGAATATCTTCTGTGTTTCCAAGGGTTCCCCAGAAACACTTTATAGAATTCCTTCAGGAGTTCTTTTTGGAATTCTTTCAGGAACTCATCCAGGAATTTATTCAATACTTCTTCCAAAACCTGTTTAGGGATTCCCTTAGGAATGCCTCTAGGAATTGCTTCCAGGATTTTTCCTGGGGATTCTTTAAGAACTGCTACAGGGATGCTCAAGAATTTCTTCCACGAACTCCTCTTAGAATTCCTTGAGGACTTCTCCAAGGATTCCATCTGCAATTTCTTCAAAAATTTTTACTGCGATTCCATCAGGAATTTCTTCAGTCCTCTAAGAATTATTCCAGAGATCCTCTGGGAATTGTTGCAGTGATTTCCTTAAAAATTCATCCAAGGATTAATTCAGAAATGCGTATAGAGATTTCTTCAGAAATTCCTACAGCAATTCTTCAAGAGATTCTTCCAGGAGTATTTCTAGAGATTCCTCCGTTAATCTCTACGAGTATTCTTCTAGGATATCCTCCAGGGATTTCTCCAAGAATTTCTGTAGGGCTTAATTCGGGACTTGCCTCTGTGATTCTCTCTGGAACAACTTATTTTAAAACATCCTCCAAAGATACTCCCAGGAACTCTGTTTTAGGGTTCCTCTAGCAATTCCTCCTAGTATTTTTTAAGGATCTTTTTTAGGAATTGATTCAGTACTTCCTCTTGAAATTGCTTCCGGGATTCTTTCTGGAGTTTCTTCAGAAAATCTTCTTAGGATTACTCTCGAATTTGTTCAAGAATTCTATCTGCGATTTCTTCAGAAATTGTTTCTGGTCTTCCTTTTCGAATTCCCTAAGAGATGCATCCACGAATTTCTTCAAAAATTCGTCTAGGAATTACTCCAGAAAATCTTTCAGGGATTCCTTCAGAAATTCTTCCAGGATTTTTTCTAGGAATATCTTCTGGAAATTTCCCAGAAATTCCACCAAGAAATCTTCCAGTTTTCCCTCCAGGAATTGATACAGGTATTCCTTCAGGAATTGCTCTTAAAACTACTCCAGGAACTTTTTAGTGATTTTTCCAGGGATTTCTTCAGAAATTCGTTCAAATATTTCTCCAGGAATTCCTCCAGAGATTTCTCTAGAAATCCCCTGGGAATTCCTCAGCGGATTTTTTTTTCAGAAATTTCTCCCAGAGCTCCTCTAGAGATTCCCCCAGAAATGCATCCAGGAATTGTTGAAGGAATTCCTACAGAGATCAAGACGTCAGAGATCAAGGATTTCGCCAGCAATTCCCAAAGGAGAACCTCCAGCAATTCCTCCAGGATTTTATCCAGGCATTTCGCCAAGAACTATTCCAGGAAATTCTCCAGGAATTACCCCAAGGAATTCAGGAATTTCTCCAGCAATTTCTCTAGGAATTGATCCAGTAATTGCTCCTGGACATAATTCAGAAATTATGTCAACAATTTCTCCAAGAATTTTCCCACAAAATCTGCTGGAGATTTTTTCAGTAATTCTTCCAGGAAATTCACCAGGAATACCCTCTGGAATTTTTCAGGGATTCCTCCAGGAAATCCTGCTGCAGTTCCTCTAAGGATTCTTCCAGGAAATCCTCGAAGGATTTCTTCAGAAATTCTTCCAGGAAATTCCTGGAGGAGCACCATCAGCAGTGAATCAAAATTCAACCATCGCGCAACAATAATGACAATGTCGCAACCTGTATTTGTTGCGACAAAACAACCCATGCAACATAAGTTTGTCCCAACTTGAAAATAATGAGATTAACATCGTACACCACGAGTATAGAGATTTTTAAGCCTTGCATTGCGATTTTCGTACGGTAACTTCGAGTCGGTAAACACTGTAACTCTGGTGAAGCTCTATCATCAAACAGTTTCGACTTTGGGTTAGTAATAATTGATTATTCACGAAATGAAAAGTACGCAACAAATTCAGCTTCCGTTTTGTCTGCAACAAAAAATTTCGAGATCATGTCATTATCTGTCACCAGTAGGGATAAAGACTAATCGTCGCACCTTCTTTGTTGCTTGTTTTGTGTCTCTTTTGTCTGACAATTCTCTTCACTGACCATCAGTAATTTTTCAGGGATTTCCCCAGTGGCTTCTTTACAAACCTCTTGTAGGATTCCCCTAAGGATTTCTTCAGGAATTCCTTCGAGGATATATCCAAGAATTCCTCCAGAAATTCCTCCACGATTTTTTTTCAGAAATAGAAAAATAATAGAAAAAAAAATAGAAATTTCCCAGAATTCCTCTGGAAATTCATCCAGTAATTCTTCCAAGAGTTCTTTTAAAGATTCCTCCAGAAACCCCCAAAGGAATATCTTTAGGAATTTCTCCAGGCATTCCTCCAGGAATTTCTCCAACAACTTCTCTAGGAATTACCCCAGGAATTTCTCCAGGACTTTCTCTAGGAATTGCTCCTGGACATCTTTCAGAAATTATGTCAGAAATTAATCTACGTATTGTCCAGGAATTTCTCCCGAGATTCCATCAGGAATTGCTTAAGGGATTCCTATAGATAGAGATTTCTCCATGGAATCTATTCAGGAAATTCTTTGAAGATTCCTCCAGGAAATCCTGCAGAAGTTTCTCCAATTCATCCTCCAGAAATAATGTCAACAATTTCTCAAGGAATTTTTCCAGAAATTCTTCTGAAGATTTTTTTTCATAAATTCTTCCAGGAAATTCTCCAGGAATACCCTCAGGATTTTTTCAGGGATTGCTCCAGGAAATCCTCCGAAGATTCCTCCAGGAAATCCTCCTCAAGTTCTTCTAAGCATTCTTCTTGGAAATCCTCTAGGGATTTCTTCATAAATTCTTCCAGGAAATTCCTGGGGTAATACCATCACTAATTTTTGAGGGATTCCCCCAGGGACTTCCTTACAACTTCCCCCAGAGATTCCTTCAGGCATTCCTTCGAGGATTTATCCAAGAATTCCTCCAGAAATTCCACTAGAAATTCCTCCAGGATTTTCTCAAAGGATTTTCTCAAAGGATTTTCTTCAGAAATAGAAAAATTAAAGAATAGAAATAGAAATCTCCCAGAAATTCCCAAAGAAATACCTCTAAGAATTCCTCCAGGAGTTTCTCCAGGAACAACCCCAGGAATTTCTTTAGGAATTCCCCCAGGAATTTCTCCAGGAATTGCTCCTGGACATCTTTCAGAAAATATGTCAGCAATTCCTCTAGGTATTTTCCCAGGAAATTCTCCTGAGATTCCATCAGGAATTGCTTGAGTGATTCCTCCAGAGATTTCTCTGTGTAATCTCTTCAGGAATTTCTTTGAAGATTCCTTCGGGAAATCCTCCAGAAGTTTCTCCAAAGATTCCTCCAGGAAATCTTCTAGGGATTTCTTCAGAAATTCTTCTAGAATTTTCTCCAGGAATACCTTCAGAAATTTTTCAGTGATTCCTCCAGGTATTCCACCAGGGATTCTTCCAGAAATATCTCCAGGGATTTCTTCACAAATTTCTTCAAGGATACCCCAGGGATTGCTCCAGGAATTCCTTCGAAAATTTCTCCAGGAACTCCACCAGCAATTCCGCTAGAAATTCCTCCAGGAATTTCTCAAGAGATTTTTTTCAGAAATAGAAAAATAACAGAAATAGGAACAGAAATCTCTCAGAATTCCTCTGGAGATTCCTCTAGATATTCATCCAGTTATTCTTTCGAGAATTCCTCTAGAGATTTCTCCAGAAATTTCCACAGGAATACCACTAGGAACTCCTCCATTAATTCCTTCGGGACGTTATCTAAGAATTTCCTCAGGAACTTCTCCAGGAATACCTCCAGGAAATACCCCAGGAATTTCTTCCTAAATTACTTCCAGAATATTCCTCGCATCCTTCAGGAATTAAGCCAGAAATTCATCCAGGAATTTCAGAGATTCTTCCAGTAAATTCTCCAGGAATACTTTCAGGAAATTTTCAGGGATTTCTTCAGACATTCCTCCAGACATTCCTCCAGATATTCCTCCAGGAATTACTTTAGGAATTTCTCCACGAATTTTTCGGGGGATATTCCCAGAGACTCCACCAGGGAATCCTCCAGAAATTTCTCCAGGTTTCTTTCAGGAAATCCTCCTGGAATTTCTCAAGGGATTTTTTTCAGAAATTCCTCCAGCATTTTCTCCCATGATTTCTCCCGGAATTCTTCCAGGGATAGTTCCAAGAATTCACCCCTCAAGGAATTTCTCCAGGAATCTAAGAATTCATCCAGGAATTACGCCAGGAATTTGCTTAGAAGTTTCTACAGGCATTCCTCCTAGGATTCCTTCACAAATTTCTCTAAGATTTCCTCTAGGAATTTTTAAAGATATTCCTCTTGAAATTTTACTAGGGATTCCGCCCAGAACTCCTTCAGGAATTTCTACAGAATATCCTCCAAGGAATCCTCCAGAAGTATATCTAGAATTTCTTCTAGAATTTCCTCATGAGATCTCTTCAAGAATTTCACTAGGTATTCCTCCCATAATTTATCCAGTAGGAAAATGGTTTATTTTCTGAAATTATTTCAGGAATTCTTTCAGAAATTCAAAAATTCAAAAATTTCTGGAGGAATTTCTCCAGCGAATAGTATTGGACAAGCTTTATTTAACTTATTGTACAAAATACAACAGTGTGGCTGCTGAAGGGTTAAATGAAGCTTTTAGAATATAATGTTATTGTATTCAATTTCATCGTGTTGCGTTAAGTTATAAAAGCTGGTAGGCAAGGATGGGAACATTCACTTGGAAAGAGTTACATTCACTTACAGTTTTCTCAACTCAGAAGTGTGCAATCAAGAAACGATATACGGGCGGCTTTAACCTTGTGATTTCATCTAAAACTTTGCCGAATTTTAGTCCAATAGAGTAGGGGTCGCACACGCATACCGAAATCGTGAGGGAGCTGTGAAGGCAACTCTCCACGAGTAGAATGTAAATTACATTATACTGTTATCCAGATGGTGGCCAGAGTGCAGTGATAATTTTTCATTAACATTGGTTGAGATTTCAGCGAGAAAACTGGTTTTGAGTTTTTGCTAAACGATGATGGTTTGTTTCCTCTTAATGATTATGTGTCGGGAAAAGTAGTGAAGCGTCTTCAAAGATCGACGCTGATTGCAGAAATGTTAAGCTATAACTAATCAAAAAGTATTATGACAGAAGATGTGTACCGTATCTAGTCGTACAAAAAATGAGGTCAAAAGGCATGACATTTAATATGTTACAGCGGAAAGTGTTAAAAACAGAAACATTTGCCTCATACCCCATGCATTAATTCGCTATCCGAGTACCTACATTACTCTGGTGAAATCACAGCCTTTCAGTACAACCATTCCTTACAATATTAACAAAAAGACCAGAACCCACCAAGATCTGAATCGATCGATAAGAGAGCAACCAATGCAATGGGGCAAGAGAGAGTGCGAGCACAATCGTTGATAAATGATTGTCCCTTTTATTCTCGCTCCCTCTCTTCCGGGTGAGTGTGTGGGGGTGCAATGCGATTCCTCCCCTTGATCACCGCGAGCGCGTTGAGGTCCATAAAGAGTGTGCCCCGGATCGCGGACCGCAGATCGCGCGGCTACCTTTGAGATGATCTCCGATATCCCTTCGCCCTTTGCTCGCTTCGGATCGCTCGCGCGGTGCGGTGGACAGACTTTGTGTCGTTGGTTGGTTGTTGATGGTGCCACCACCGGAGCAGGGCCTCTCTGCGCGCGATGCCCCGATAATTGGTCTATTATGTTTGTAATAATGAATGTTTTGCGCGTTCATAAACCAATCGGCAATCTTACTAAATCATTTCGCCGCGCGGCGCGGCTCCGGAGACAATCCGATACAGCTGTCCAAAGTGGGCGCGAGCTTGTTTTGTGTACGATCCGCGGAGATGACGGTGGCGGCGGCGGCATTGGGAAGGGGCTGGGAGCGTGAAATAATATATACGCAATGGCACACAATGTGTGACATCTTTGAGGTGGATAGTGGGTTAAATGGTGAATTGAAGTTTGCCTAAAAATACTTATCACCTGTTGGAGTCAGTTTGGCTGTCTATTCCGCAGAATAGTTGCCTATTCTGTGGCTTAGACGGTTAAAGCGCCGGTCTAGCGAATACGGAGTCAAAGGTTCGAATCCCATCAGAACGCGATTTATTCTGTGATTTCTAATTTGAAAGTTCGTATCATCGATCCCATTGTCCATTCAACATACACCTTGACCCACCATCTGTTCCCATTCCTGGTCCAGAGTGATCCTGTGGGAACCAAAGTTAGCTGCGCTCTTTTGTTGGTTTCCCGGGAGGATCAGTTTGCCAGCGCAGTCAGGTGAGCATTCAAAACTCCCGATCCAAACGGTGGATGAGCCGCGGAGGAAGGAATTTATGTTTATTTTCCTCTCGTATTTAGTAGTTTTGTTCCGAGTAGCAGCTCCTCTTTAGGGGTTTTGGCAAGTTCGCGGTTGGATACTGCGCGACACTTTTTTTCTCCGGTTGCGCTGAAAACAGATCTTCTCGTGGTGGTTAGGCAAGGCGGTGGGAACTTGCACAGTTGGTTGGCTGTTCCATCCCAGTCCCACACCACCACCGTATGTATGCATGAATTGCCAAGTGCTGCGCTAAGGTTAAACGGTGCATCCACCAGCCAGCCAGCGAGAGCAGCATCAACTTAGCGATGCAAATTAAATGCCATCCACGGTGTGGGGTGGAAGGTATTTCTATTTGTGCATGGAAAATTGATACCGGTCGGTGCCAAAGTAAATTGGTGCTATTCAATTGATAGTTTAGCACCTTTGTTGTTCGACGGGAATTTAGTGGTAATCAGCTGATTTAGAGTGTGTGCAAAGAGAAAGTATGTAACAGGTTCAAACGGTGAGGAACGATTTATTAGCTGCGAAACAAAAAAAGCTGCGTAGAAGAGGGGGGAATAATAACCTCCTTCAACAGGAAGCCACTTGGGGTAGGTCTTTCCTCGTGTGCGAAGAAAACCGGAGATTCTCCCTCGTTCTATCCACGACGCGACGGCCGCCGACTTGCTGCTGTTGGTTGGCTCACACAAGGAGGGTTTCTTTTTCCTAGGTTCTATTCATGGTGGTGGCAGCCAGCAGTCGCAAAACACCCCACTGGCCCACTTTTGTAAGTTGTATAGCTGTGTTATTATGACGCACCCGAGCAATATTCCATAGTCAAATGGGATGTAAGTAGCAACTAAGCAGGAAATCAAAAAATGGCATGAGTGGAAATGTAGTTGGTTTCTCGAATACGGCTACTTTTTGCCTTTCTCGTACACCAAAGTGTACCGAAAGGCTATATGTTCACTCCAAAAATGAAATCTTGATAGAACCCCCGGAGGACCAAGTCTTATATACCAATCGACTCAGCTCGACGAGTTGAGATGATGTCTGTGTGTGTGTATGTGTGTGTGTATGTATGTATGTGTGTGTGTGTGTGTGTGCGTGTGTATGTGTGTATGTGTACAAAAATGTCACCTCACTTTTGGATAGTAAATATCATCCGATTTCAACGCTTTATGTTTCAATCGACGCGGAATATTGTCCCATTGATTCCTATTGAAAATGGTTTGAATCGGTCCAGCCGTTCCGGAGTTATGGCCATTTAGGTGTTCCGGACCGGTACCCCAGGAAAGGGCCAGATATGAAATTGCAACAAACCCATGCATGCGACCCATCAAACGACGGCATTTTCGATTATCTGATGAACGGTAAGCAGGAAAATAGTCGCAGACTATATCTGAACCGGTGGTGTTCCGGAACCGGTTCCGGGTGTCCCGCCGGAAGTGGCCAAATATAAAAGTGAACCAAACACATGCATGCGACACATCAAATCGCAGCTTTTTCTAAAACCTGATGAACGGTAAATAGGAAAATAGTCGTGCACTATATCTGAACCGGTAGTGTTACGGAGCCGGTTTCGGATCATATCTGAACCGGTAGCATCCCGAAACCATTTCCTGATGTCCCGCCGGAAGTGGCCTAATTCATACATGCGACACATCAAATCGTAGCCTTTTCGATAACTTGTACGATAAGCAAAAAAAATATGCAAAGCCCACATTAGAAACTACTGATAGTGTTCCGGAATCGGTTCGAGGTGTCTCGCTGAAAGTGGCCGAATGCAAAAAAAAAACAAAAATTCGCGACACATCAAATGGCATTAAAAGTATCCTGATGAACGGTTACAAAGAAAAAAATATCTCAGATCATGCTTGGGAGAACTAGTAGTGTCCCGGAATCGGTTCCCGGTGTCCTTCCGGATGTGGTCAAATGTAAAAGGGAACCAAACTCCATGCATGCGCTTCATCAAATCGCGGTTTTTTCGATAAGCTGATGAACGGTTATTAAGTAAATTAGCTGAGATTACGTAAGAGACCACCGCTAGTGTTCCACAACCAGGTTTCAGGTGTCCTGCCGGAATTGGTCAAATGTAAAAATGAACCATGTAAATTTTCCGGAACCGGTTAAGAGTGTCCCACTGGAAACGGACATATATAAAAGTGAATCAAACCCATGCTTGCGGTACATCAAATCGCTTTTTTGTCAGTAACCTGATGCATGGATAATAAGAAAATAGGCACAGTCCATAGAAGTTACCACCGGTAGTGTTTTTAATTCCGAGTAACCTGATTAACAGTTTTCATAAGCTCAGACCACATTTAAATATACCGGTAATGTTCCGGAATCATTTCCGGGGGTCTCGTCAGCAATACAAAATAGACTGAGCCTACATAAGAGGCTACCGGTGGTGTTGCAGAAGCAGCGTTGGGTGCTTCAGCGGAATTACGAAAGTGAACTAAATCAATGCAAGCGATGGATATGTGTAAGAGAACCAAAAACCTAAAAATAAACTAAAGCGACCTCGTTAAATCACACAATTTTTCATTCCTGAGACGTGAATTTACAGTAGGATGGGTCAACGTTTTATGGAAAAATTAAAATTTAAGCGCATCAGCCCCGAACATTCTTTTAAATCTTTATTTGCGTCCAAAATTACTGCGCAAAATTTTGATGCGACTGGAGGGCGAGCACTGTACATAATGTTGTTTATATTTGAATGTGATATATCATTGGCAATTCAAATGACTACATTACAAATTTTACATGGAACTTGTAACCAATGATAATAAAATATAGCATAAAGTGTGCAGATTAAACTTTAAAGTGATCTGTGAAAAAGTTAAATCCTGGCTAGTATTTAATTGTCATCTTGGTATGAATCAGCCTCCAGTGAAGGTGGTCAAGCAGTCAACTAAAAGGTCTAATACTTTCGGCTCTGCCCATACGTTGAACATAACGTCGGAATAAGTGCCCCAATTCGATGATGACCTTGAATTTCTAAATAAAGTATTCTCATGATTCAGAAATTCGTAGGTGGTACAGTCCCAGATCGCCGTTATCAGCATTTCCTCCTTCTCGTCCGTTACCAAAGCACAGAGATTTGGGGCTGATCACTGACTCTAAGGCAAGATTGATTGCGTCGACGGAAAGATGATGAGTACATATTCGACGAGAAAGGCACTATCATCACTAGGTGGATTAATCTGGGTTTTTGAATGTATGCTCACTTCGTCTTCTTGGTGTAACGTGCCAACTGGGACAGAGTCTGCTCGTCAGCTTAGTGTTCTATGAACACTTCCATAGTTCTAAACTGAGAGCTTCCTCTGCCAATGACCATTTTGCATTCATATATCATGTGACAGGTATGGATATTGTTTATGCCCAAGGATATTCAGAAAATTTCCTTCACGAAAAGTTTCTGAACCGACCGGGAATAGAACCCGTCATCCTCAGCATGGTCATGCTGAATACAGGTGCGCTTACCGCATCAGCTACATGGGCCCTTCAATGCACGTTTCTTGCTGTTTAACGGCATTCTTGAACTCATTGACTATGGGTCTCCTTACGGAATATGCAATAGAGGTCCCAATGAAATGTCTGATATGCAGGGCATGAGCCCATCGAATCTTCCCAGCTTTTGTCACCTTTCGGATGTTGTGTTCGTCATAAAGTGCAGAGGGCTCGTGGTTCATCCTTCGCTGCTGCACACCGTTCTTCTGCCTACCGCCAAAGACGGTCCAGCCATAAATAAGGATTCGAGGTAGATGAATTCCTCTACCACCTCGAAGGTATCCCCGTCTATCGTGACATTACTACTTAGACGGACCCGGTCGTGTTTGGTTCTGCCTGCCAGTATGTACTTTGTTTTGGACGCATTAACCAACAGTCCGACCTTTGCTGCTTCGCGTTCAATGCCGGTGTACACTGGCACTGTACAGTTCTGCCCCCGTTACAAATGTTCTGGCGATAATGTCCATGTCGTCCGCAAAGCACACATATCGACCAGATTTTGTGAAAATCGTACCCCGTCTGTTGAGCCCGGCTTGTTGCATAATACATCTGCTGGAGTGATGTTGAAGAGTATGCATGAGAGTCCGTCATCTTTTCGTAGTCCCCATCAAGATTCGAATGAACTGGATAGTTCAACCGAAACCCTTACGCAGTTTTGCAAACCGTCCATCGTTGCTTTAATCAGTCTGATCAGTTTCTCAGGAAAGCTGTTTTCGTCCATGATTCTCCATAGCTCTGTGCGGTCGATATTGTCTTATAATGCTTTGGGACTTTGTATTCACGGCATTTCAGCAGGATTTGCCGTTTGGTGAAGATCTGGTCCGTTGTCGACCGGCCGTCGATGAAGCCGGCTTGATAACTTCCCACGAACTCATTCGTTTTTGGTGACAGAAGATGATCTGGGATAGCACTGTGTATGCAGCATTCAAAATGACGATCGCTCTGAAGTTCTCACATTCCAAATGGTCGTCTTTCTTGTGAATGGGCCAGATAACCCCTTCCTTCCACACCTTCGGGAGCTGTTCGGTTATCCAGATCTTTACTACTAATCGGTGCAGACAGGTGGCCAACTTTTCTAAGCCCATCTTGATGAGTTCAGCTGCGATACCATCCTTAACAGCTGCTTTGTTGGTTTTGAGCTGGTGAATGGCATCCTTAACTTCCCTCAGCGTGGAAGTTGGTTCATTTCCGTCCTCCGCTGCACTGGCGTCGTCGTTTCCTCCGATGCCGTGGTCTCCCGTGCATACGTGCTCCACGCCATTCAGGTGCTCGTCGAAGTGCTGCTTCCCTATCCCTGCATATTTCGGCTCGCTGCACGAAGCCGTTGGAGGATGCTTTGAGCTTCTCGTATAACTTCCGTGTTTCATGGGAACGGCACAGCAGTTCCATTTCCTCGCACTCCACTTCTTCCAGACGTCGCTTTTTCCTCCGAAGGAAGCAGGTCTGCTGTTTTCGCTTCGGTTTGTAACGTTCCTCGTTCTGCCGGGATCCTTGCTGCAGCATTACCGCCTGTGTGGCGTTCTTCTCCTTCAAAACCGTTCTGCACTCCTTGTCGAACCATTCGTTTCCTCGACTCCTTTCCACGTACCCGATGGTGCTCTCAGCTGCGTCGTTGATAGCTGCTTTTACTGTTCTCCAGCAGCCCTCTTGAGGGTCCACATCGAGGTCGCCCTCGTCTGGAAACGCTACCTCGAGATTTTGCGCGTATGCTGAGGCGACATCTAGGTTGTACCGTGGCGGTACCGATACGGTACCATTGATGACGGAAAGTTTTGGGCGCAGTTTGACCATCGCCAGATAGTGGTAGGAGTCATTGTTAGCGCCACGATTGGACTTGACGTCGAAGATGTCGGAGAATTGCCATCCGTCATTCAGAACCTGGTCGATGTTTGATTGTGTCTGCTATGGTGATGCCCAGGTGTATCGATAAGGGAAACCTTGTTGGAAAAGGAGCTACGAATGGCCATATTTTTGGAGGCGGCGGCGAGATCAATGAGTCGTACACCGTTTTTGTTCTTCAACTGGTGGGCGCAGAACTTTCCAACGGTCGGTCTGAATCCCTTCTCCTGGCCTGGTAAATGAGTGCAAAAGTAACTAAAAGTTTCGCTTCTCATGACAAAATGCACTTTCAAGTTCCACTAAGTTCTGATAAAGTTTCGAAAGGAACTTTCTGGCTGCTTAAGAGGCTAACAATGAGCCTTGCTGGAATTTCGCACATAAGTTCCAGCAAGGCTCATTGTTAGTCTCTTAAGGACAAACGTCTTGACATCCCGCTTCAACGGTGCATGAGAACTTCAGATGCACAAATCTCAAGATGCAAGCTTCAAACAACAATGCATTTTATTATTCTGTTCTTCTGTTCTCACTTGTAATAAGCTTAAAATAAGAAGCTCAGGTGCGCTGGTTTTGTTTACGAAGAAATTTGTGCCCTCCAAATCGTGAGCAGGTGCCAAAGTCGGCCATTGTGGCGGCCATTTTGGGATTCTAACAAGTCTGTCCTTAAGCAGGCAGAATGTTCCATTCGGAACTTTATCTGTACTTCGTGGAACTTGAAAGCTGCTGAAGATACTACTCGGAACTTTGTTGGAGCTTTCTAGTTCCATGAAGTTCATTTCAGTAGCTTGATGTTCTAAGGATTTATTTTTGTAATTTTAGCAAAAACATCATTATAAGCTAAATTTCATAGATAACTAAATTAAATTATTCAAACCAATGAACATGAAGTGAAATTGAAAACAAATATGACACCCACCAGATTCAAACCGGAAGTCGCTGCGTTAGAGCCCTACACTCTACCCAGACACCACAATAGCGATGAAGTGACTTGAATCAATCCTCTGTCGACATCTGGGTTTGCACACTTGTACAGTAGCGAAGTTAACTTATCCATATTATGTATCTATAGTAGCGTAGCGGTATGACGGCAGCTAATCACGCAGGAGATCCTGGCTCAAATCTACATAGGAGTGCCATATACACAAGTAAACAGTTGCTACACAGCAAAAAAAATATGAAAGTTAAACAGCACGTAAATTGAAGATCAACTGAAATTTGCGGCAGAAATTTTAATTCAACCAGCTTTAACGTCAGCCGAGCAGCCAGACAGCAGGTCAGACAGCTTGTTTACAGATTTTGAAGCATATTCGCTTGAAATTGACATGCATCTGCTATAAATCATGTCAGCCATTCTCCGTCAGCAGCTAATCGAACGGCTGCTCGCAGCTATGACGGTTTTCCCCGCTGTCTCTCTCGGTATTCTCTGCAGCAGCCGAAGCAGGTTGGCAATTCGTGCATTATGGTCGAAGCAGTTTCACTTTGATTGCCTGCTACTCAATACGCTGAGATAGCCGAGCGTGCTCTGGCGTGCAACTTACACCCCAAGGATCTGAGTTTGATTCTCGCTCGAAGCTCAATTTTACTTTATATTTTCTAAGAAATATCTGCCATGTAATTTTAAAATCGCACAAAAATTTCCATCATATATGACGGGGTTCTTTTGTTACATTCGATTCGTCATAATTTTACAGGTTTTTTTTTGGACTGTGTAAAGTAAGTTTGAGGATGTTTCTCAATAATACAAGCAACAACAAGTTGTGATGAATCTGAAAAGTACATTTCTGTTTTCTCATTTATTTTGAGGAAGTTACGCCAGAAGCTGCTTAGAAGGCTATACGACTTCCTTATGTGAACTTTCAAGTTTCGAAATTACTTAAAAATTAAGCTGCTTGAAGACTAAAGAGCAACCTCCAATAAGCTGCTTAGCTTATAAATTACCCTCTGAATCTGAACTTTTAATTACTTAGGTAAATGAGTAAGTACAAGTGGGTAAATGAATAGATGAATGGGTGAGTGTCAGCTGCCTCTGGATTGAGTGAGTTCGTGAGCTAGTCAGTTACAAACTAAGCAAGTTAGAGCTAAGAACAGAGAACTGCCCCGTTAATTTGAGTGTGTAGGGGAACAAAGCCCAAAATGCCAAGATGGGGTAAAATGGCCCAACTCATACAATCATTCCTGAATGGGACTTGATCATTACTATAGGTGAATGGTGTCAAGATATGTTTGCATCGAGCATTCTTCTAGAAGCTAGACCACCAAACCCACGAAAAATCTTTTAATTTCCCAATGAAAATTGGCCACTTCCGGTTTTTCGTGCTTGCAATTAAGGTTTTCTGGTGATTTTATTACCAGCCAAGTGTTTCCAATGTGATTGAGGCACACATGGAGACGCATGGTTGTTGATGTCTACGCTTTCCATGTTAGGGGCCATTCAAATATTACGATCATCGTTTTGCGGGGAGGGGGATAACACTCCATTAATTGAGTATACGAAAAAAGCGGGACAGAGGGGGAAAAGGAGTCGGAAATGCCCGAAAACTGATGGACGTAATTTTTGAATGTTTTCATGAAGTGGCATCTTACCCCATGGCATATGGTCTTTTTGCACCACTTCCGTTTTACGAATCAGTTTTTAAAATCGCTAAAAATGGAAGAAAATGCAATAATTTAGTGAATAGTTTTGCTGAAGTATCGAGCAAATATTTTCTAGTTGCTGTTACCACTTTGAAAACCTAACAAATGAGGCTAATTATCATTGAAAACGATGAAAGTTTGAAAAATGGCATTTTACCCCACTTGACCCTATGTAAGAGAATAACTGAAATGGTGAGTATGTGTGCTTGAATTATTGAGTAAGTAAGTTAATGGGTCAATGAGTGCGGCAGTGAGCAAGTGAGTTGGTGGGTTAATAAGAATGTGAGATCTGTTCCAATAAAAATTAGGTGTGAGTGAGTGAATTAATGCGTTGGTTAGAAAGTGAGTTACCGAGGGTAGTAGTGAGCGAGTCTGTGAGTAAGGTAGTGAGTTAGTATGGAAGTCAATGGGTGAATTGATAAATTAAGGAGTCATTAGACTGTTTGCTATGATGATAATTATGCGTCCAAACAAGCCCAACAAAAGATCAACACAATGTGAATCATGGCAACATTGGACTCTCAAAGGACTTGATAAGTTAGTGAGTATGTTGGTAAATAAGTGAGTTAATGAATTGATAAGTTAGTGTGTCAGATGGAGAGAATAGTTGATCAGTAAGTTTGTGATATAATATGGATTAGGTAGTTAGTAAGCAGGTTGGTGAGTTAAAAAACAAGTTAGTGTTTCATTGAGTGTGTGAGTGAGTGAAGTAGCGAATTATTTAGTAATGAGTGAGTGAGATAGCAAGCTTTCAAGTTATTGAATTAGTAAGTAAGTTAACCTGTTAGTGAGTGAATGTGTGAGTAAATGAGTATTTTAATGAGCAAGTGAGTGAGTTAGAGAGCTACTGAGTCTATTGATGAATAAACGTGTGAGTTATTGAATAAGTAAGCCTGTTATGCCACAAAAGTTCAGCATGGTGGACGCAGTAGCTTTATTTCCCCAACAGAAGGAGGAAAAAAAGAAAAACCTGTTAGTAAGTCAAACAGTTTTCGTGAGTGAGTATGTAAAAGATATAGTGAGTTTGTGAGTGGAAGTGACTTTGTGAATGAGAGAGTTTAGTGAGTTCATAAGTAAAGAGTGAAGAAGTGAGCGAGTGAGATAACTAGTGAGTTAGTGAATTAGTGAGTGAGTAAGATTATCTCATAGCATTTTTTCTCTGTTATTGATTGCAATACGTAGACAACCAATGTGAAAAACTTATCGTAGTTATAATTGAATTCGTTGTAATATTGACCCTGAAATTTATTCGAATGCTAAACCTGTCCATTGGACTTTGAGTCTTGGCTAAGAACAGGAATTCTAATGCATATACAACTAACTGAAAAAAAAGAGTGAGCGAGTTCGCCTGTTAGTGAATAATGTAGTGAGCTACTGAGGAAGTAATGAAGTGGGGTTATATATTGATTAGTGAGTGAGTAGATAAGTAAAAAAGAGTGAGTTAGAGAATTAGTGAGTGAGTGAACCTGTTTGTGAATGATTTAGTGAATTAATAAGATAATGAGTGAGTGAATTGATAAGTAAATTAATGGGTTGGCAAGTGCGATATTTTGTGCCTGTTACAAAAATAGTGAGTGAATGTGTGAGTGAATGAGTAATATAGTTACTAAGCGTGTTAGTATGTGAATGATAATAAAAAGCACGAAAGAAATGTGCTTTTGAGCGTTCTATCCGTTTAAACGATCTGACGTCAGTTGCTGACAACGGCAACATAGTTTAAGTTGGCATGACATTCTTTCCCTGACTCAAACGCATGGGATCCAATCTGCCAATTATTCTTAGTTCATTTGATTTTATGCTGCGCCGCTTCATTTCAGGATACGTAAAGATCCACTCACTAAACAACTTACAAATCACACTTATCAATTTGCTCATTCATCAACATACTTATATATACGCATCAACCCACTTATGCATAAAATCTCACTCACAAGGTCACTAATTTTTATTTCTCTCACTCGGTTGCTCATTCATCAAATCACTAAATAATTACCTCAATCACTTCTCAAATCACTCATGCACCAGCTCTCATTCACAAATACATTTACATATAGATTCGCTTACTTATCAATTCACTTACAAACTCATACATTTTTCTACTCACCAACTCATCAACTTGGGAACTCACCTCACTTATGGAAAAAAAAACTCATATATCAACTCATTCATTTATTCATCAACTAGCTCTCTCACGAACCGCGGTTTACCAAGAGGTCTCGGAGCAACATTTTCATGTAAAATTTGGGCATGTTTGTTCAGTGAAAAAGTATGAATTTTGTATCACGCCGTTCGTATGCGAGAAAATATTTTTTCTAATGTTCCAGACCGTCCAAGAGATTTTATTTTAAATTTGGTCTGTACCGAAAGCAGCAAATATTCTCTTTATATGTCGAAGAGAGTTGTTTTATGAGGATTTTTCAGGGACCTTTTGAGAGCGTTCCGACGGGTTTCAATAGCGTTTCAATAGGGAGA
Source organism: Aedes albopictus (assembly GCF_035046485.1). Taxonomy (NCBI): domain Eukaryota; kingdom Metazoa; phylum Arthropoda; class Insecta; order Diptera; family Culicidae; genus Aedes; species Aedes albopictus. The sequence goes on from NC_085136.1 coordinate 38,604,202, forward strand.
CTCCTTTTTGACCATCTTAGAACGACCCCCCCCCCCCCCCACTCCCTTCGGAGACTTTTGTCTATACAAAATTTTAGAAATTTGTTTGGAGTGAACACTTTGGCCAGAACCCCCCTCTCCCTAAATATTTACGTAGTTTATAGACAAGCCCATAGTAATGAGGGTGTTCAGAGAAGTTTCAAGGGGCATCAAATGCGATACAGGCAAAACTTCAGGAGCTTTCAGGCGTTACAAGGAGATTAAGGGGCATTTCAGAGAGTTTCAGGAACGTTTCAAGGGTGTTCCGAGAGGTTTAGGGGTGTTCGATTGCATTTCAGAGGTGCTTCAAGAGAGTTTCAGACGCATTTCAGGGGTATGTTAAATTTATTACAGGGAGGTATTTAAAGAGTGCTTCAAGGAGTTTCCAGGTTTATATGAAGGGAAGGGGTTTTCAGAAACCTTGTAAAGGTGTCCATAGGAGTTTCAGGGGTTTTTCAAATAAATTATATGAATTATGGAATTATGGAGGTTACAGAGGCGCTTCAAGGCATTTCAGAGGCGTTTGTTTCATTAATTTTTTTTTGCAATGGTCTCAGCAGTTTAAGGGCTTTCACGAGCAATTCTATGGGATTATGAGGATTTCGGAACCTTTTCAATAGTATGAAGCGCCTTGAAGGTCCCCTGGAACCCACAGGAAACCCTATGAAATCCCCTGAAACCCTGTGAGATCCAATGAAACGTACTTGAGACTCCCAGAATCTCCTCCTGAAATACCCTAACACCACTTGTAACTCCTAATACGCCCCTTTAGTGTCCCTGTAATGTCCCTGAAAGTCCCTGAAAGTCCCTGAAACGCCTCAGACACTACCTGGAACGCCTATAGGGGATCCTCTGGAACCCCCTGAGGCCCACTATAATGCCTCTAATGGTCCCTGGAACCCCTCTGAAACCCCTTCAGTTCCCCTGAAACCAGCTGGAACGCTTTTGAGACTCTTGAAACGCCTTTGAAATCCCTCCAAATGTCCCCTGGTATGCCCCGGAATCGCCCCTGGGTAACCGTGGAGCCTTCTGTGACCCCTGAGGCACCCCTGAGACCCCCTTAAGTGCACATGAGACCTCCAAGTACGCGCGCTTCCCTGCAGTACCTGGGCCTCCTTGAAATGCCCCTGAGATCGCATGGTACCTACAAAAAAAAAACTTCCTGAAACAACCCTGAAACTCCCTGAAACGTCCCTGAGATCCTCTGGTACTCCCATGGAATCCTATTAGATTCCTTGAAGCGCCTCTGAGGTCCCCAAAAATCCCCTGAGATACTTTGCGACGCTCCTGAGGCCTTATGGAACATCTTGAGACCCCCTATAACACCCCTGAAATTCCCCAAAACTCCTTGAGATCCCATCAAACGTTCCTGAGATCTCCTGATATCTCACCGAAACCTTTTGGGACCCCCTGCTACCTCCCTTTGCACTTTACCATATACGCTCTCTGGCTGCCGTTGCGTTACAGTGTAGATTGATAATGGCAATCCACTCCAAAGCACCATCTATTGATTCCTAGTTCAATTCTTTTTCATTTCATATCGTGGTTTACAACAACAAACTGTAAAATTCCTATTTAAAATCTTCTGTTGTTTTCATAACTTTTGTTTATTTGTTTTTACAGAATAACAAAAACACCATGAAGTTTCATTTATGTACAAATTATATGTCAACCCATGTCAACGAATGCTAGGAATCATATCCCACGCTTCCGATCGCTCTACCACCAAACCCGTTTCAATAGGAGAAGTAATTAATCTCCATTAGCATACGGTCCATGGACTCCGAGATTCAAGTTCCGCGAAATCTTTCGCGTGAGCTTTCATCGGCCTGTCGTCATTCGTTGTTCCGTGAGTGGATGATAGGCTGGGCATGATGGGAGGGACCGTACAACACCTGATAGGTACAAACCTACCATCTTATCAGAGACCACAGTGCCGCCACCGCTTTGCGATCAGATCGCGCCCCTTATCAAACGAGATCAATCTCGTTGAAATCGTTCGCCGCCCTTTAAGCATTGGTACCTACTCAGTACCCACCCATCACTTTGAATGAGGATTTGTGAATCTGGGGCCGTGGTGAGTGTGTGCGTGTTGCAGATGAGATCCTTTGCGGCAGATAGTGACTAAATGAATTTATAAGTATCAACCATCTTCCCCCTTCAAGGTCTTGTTCGTTCGTTGAAGCGCGGCGGATTTCAACGGATGATGGTTACTTTTTTCAATTCAATGTTTTCACCTCGCCACTAAGATTCAATTGCATGGTGTTCCAGGTGAAATGGCTACATGGTCGAAATGACCATCATATTCGATTCTCATCTCGAGTGAACTTCAAGCCGAGCGGAGGGTATTTGAGTTTGGTTCGGGAACTCTCCTGAGCATTCAGTATCTTGGTATACGAAGTCAGTTGTCAACGCCCATACAAATTAAAAATTGTTTTTTATAATGGGAAGACCATGGGTGGGGAGGGGGTGTTTATTTGGTTTCGGAATCTCCCAAAAAACGACCACGTGGCTTATGGACAGCCCCAAGCTTACGTGTCATGCCTCGAGCATGTGTGCTGGTCAAAAACGCTTTTGTTGCTACATTCGCACTTCAATTATACACAAGAGATAAAATTTAATGCTTCAAGAGGCCTTCCACCGTGGAAATTCCAAATATTGCTGATAACAGAAATTCTTCAAAATGTAAACATCGGCAGCTTATAAAAGTGGTAACATGCGCTTTACTCAACGTTCCATAGGAGTCAAACCAAAATTTCTCGATTTGTGCTCCATTTCGCTCGGGCAGTCCGCCACCAATTGCAACCCACCAAACAAAACGGTAGCCCGGCAGCAGCAGTTATTGCGCGCTCTTAATTCGAGAAATTATCCGCATGCAAAAAATATGGGATTGCATGGCCAAACTCGATCCGCAATGGTAAGTCGCTGCCCGCGTTCGGTTGAAGGAAAACTCAGGGGTTGAGGGATAAAAAATTGCCTGGCGCTTTTATGGAGATTAATGAGAGCTATAATTACAGGGCGGCGATCCTTCAAAGGGAACCAAATGGAAGGGTGATTTCTGTGCACCGTGTTTTTTTTCGGTTTCGTTTGTCATCGAAGACATTCCGGGACTCTAAATTTATAGGAAAACGAAGCGCCGCGGCGGCAGCGGTGGCGGCGGCGACGACCGGTCGAAGTTCTAGACCCCGATTGATAAACCACGACGAGCGCGAGCCTGGACGGTTTTTATTAATGTCACGAAACAAGCCAAGTGCAGAACGGAGCGGAGAGATCCCGGAGCAGGATTCTACCACGGAGGTCACGAATCTGCATTCGCACGTTTTTCCCTGTCCGCGACGACATTTCCCACCAATCAGCAAACAATGGGAACTCTAGCTCTCTAACCCGGGTCCGGGTGTCCTTGCACGATTGTTTTGCGTGAATTGATCTAGTTGGGAGGGTACCTGTTCCTGGTGACTTGGAGAACGAGTGCAAGGAGGCAGTCAATAATGTTGGAATTGAATTTTATAAATAATCTGGAACGAAGTAGGACGGTGGGTGCTGGAATCAATTATAAATTAGATCAACCGAGTTTGGCGTGAAAATGACAGGTGGATAAATTGCTTTTTCCAGAGGGCGATAATACCACACTTCATGTTAGGATACATAATATATTGATGTTATAGAAAATTCTTTAAAAAATCTTACTGAGGGTCGTATCAACTGTGGTAACAACGAATTATAAGTAACAAGCTCGTAAAAATCCTAAGACGACCGCCACAACGACCGACTTTTCATCCTTAGCTGTGGGCGATTTAGTACAAATCTTCGATATACCTAAAGCAGCGCACAGACAGGTCATAACTGTTTATAAAGAACATACAGGCTGAGAAGCAGGTTCTCGCCCAGTCTACTCATTATTCGTTTATAGGTTATTCGACATAAATGTAAAGGAAACGGACACCGTCTTCAGCCAGAGGTTAATAGAAATCGGTAACTGAGTTGGTACACGCATAGGTAGCTATGCACAAGTGAGCAGGTAGCGACGGAATTCTATCATCAGTAGGGGGCTGTCCATAAACCACGTGGTCATGAGGGGGGGGGGGGGGGGGTGAAGGGGGGGTTGGTTTGGCCAATGACCATTTTGTATGGACGATTAAAAATTTTTGTATGGACTAATGACCACGCGGGGAGGGGGGGGGGGGGTTGAGAAGTCCCAAAAAAATGACCACGTGGTTTATGGACAGCCCCTAGGGCCGCACACTGGGGCAGGATTGAAAATACACGAAAAAAAACCTTTAGCTCGTCGAGATGTCGAGATCCACACTTGGTGTCTTCAGATAAAATACATCTATGAACAAGGTCGTTATTCTGAACGGTGGCATATTTTTCTTATGTTATTCGCATAAAAGTCCTATATGCCATTTTGGCCATCTTTCATTTTAGCGGTATGGTGTCTTCGGCAAAGTTGTTCAACTATTTATGCTAAAAAAGATTGCCGAAGATGTCAAATTGCCAAGGCTTACTGTTCTTGAGATATTAGTCGTTTCATAAAATACCTACCTAAAATCGAGTTTTTTCATTAAATTACGTTTGTAAACAAATTTTATGTCCGTTTTCGAGTTAAAATAATGAAAAATACTAAAATAAAACATACATTAAAGAAATAAGTTGGAAAAACAAAATATGCATTGATTTTTTTTAGAAATTTCCTGAAAATAACGCAAAATTTATATAGGACGTTCTTGCAGTCGGGCAAGTTCGGGCAAGTTTTTTCATCGGCGATCACCTAAAAAATACATAAGCTTTCATGTATTTTTTTTTTCACCGACATGATATTTGATGATTTTTTTCTAAATAGTGTTCAAAGTTTACTGTTTTGTGAGAATTAGTACACCATTTTTGCAGATATATTACCATGTTGTATGATGCCAAGTGAACCATGAGAAGTTTAAATACAATCTAGTCACAGGTTTAGTTATTTTTAAGCTTCAAACAAATTGTAAAACACAAAAATGTCCGAAACGCTAATAAAAGTGAGTTTTTAGATCATTGAAAACACAAAAAAAATCCTATTAAATAAGATTATATAAGATAATGATAAAACCAAGACTAAATGGCGTGCTTAGGACATTTTCGTGTTTATCATAATTGAATTTTATTGGCTTTTCTCGGTGAACTTAAGTTTACCGAGAAAAGCCAATAAAATTCAATTATGATAAAGTCATGCGGTGATTAAACCTAGAAAGTAAAAGCATTTTCGTGTTTAACAAGTTGTTTGAAACTTAAAAATAACTAAAGCTGTGACTAGGTTCACTTGGCGTCATACAACATGGTAATATATCTGCAAAAATGTTGTACTAACTCACACAAAACAGTAAACTTTGAACGCTATTTAGAAAAAATCATCAAATATTATGTCGGCGAAGAAAATATTACATGAAAGCTTATGTATTTGTTAGGTGATCGCCGATGAAAAAATTTGCCCGAACTTACCCGACTGCAAGAACGTCCAATATATATTTTGCGTGATTTTCAGGAACTTTCTATAAAAAATCAATGCATATTTTGTTTTTTCCAACTTATTTCTTTGATGCATGTTTTTTTAGTATTTTTCTTTATTATAACTCTAAAACGGACATTAAATTTATTTACAAACGTATTTTAATGAAAAAACTCGATTTTAGGTAGATATTTTATGAAACGACTAATATCTCAAGAACAGTAGGCTTTGGAAACTTGACGTCTTCGGCAATCTTTTTTAGCATAAATAGCCGAACACTTTTGCCGAAGACTACATACTGCTAAAATGAAAGATGGCCAAAATGACTTTTATGCGAATAACGTAAGAAAAATGTGCTACCATCCAGACCTTGTTCATAGAAATATTTTCTCTGAAGACACCAAGTGTGGATCTCAACATCTCGATGAGCTAGAGGTTTTTTTCGTGTATTTTCAATCCTGCCCAGTGTGGGCCGGTGACACTAACTTGAAACGGTGGATGGGCTAATGTCGGCGCTGTCTTCCATCCCATAAACCGTGGCCTTGAAGTTACTGACTAGTACCCAGCTTAGACAATTAACTGGGTGGAATTAAGTTCAGATGAACACTCCTGATTGGCGCTGATCCAGCTCTGAGCTAAGTTCCCATGAGGGCCATTGCCAACGCTCGGGAGGCCTCCCTGCTTGCATAGATAACCGCCAGGACTAATTCTATGGCAGTGAGGGATAGCGGCTCTAAGGAGGACCCAACAGCAACGAGTACTAAATCCAAGGTATCGGAAACGAAACGACGTTCTGCCGCGACAGAGGGAACGCGCGAGGTGGACTGGCGAGATCGTCAGGGGCTGGTGTACCCACTAGCTAGCAAGCTGCAGGAGGTTCAACAGGAGGAGCACGAGGCAGCGAAGCGCCTGGCGAGGAAGCGCAGATGACCGACGTGGACCTCACGCGGGCTCTGTACCGCAATAGGACCGAGCTAACAAAGATGTAGGTAGTTGCCAAACAGCTGGCCGAGCTGATCAACTTCACGAGCGTGCGGGCTACCATCAGCAAGGACCTGAAACAGGACCTGCTGAAGCTCCGCAAATCGTTGGCTCTAGCCAAGAAAGAGTACGATCCCCTTCCAGGTCGAAGAATGGAGTACGACTGACGCGAGCGGGAAGAACGGACAGCTTCTTCTTTGCTGACAACACGACGCTGGCGCATGAGACCATGCTGCTCGTCGGAACCGTAGCGGAGAGGTCAAATCGCCCTACCTTTGGCTCGAACTGCATGACCGAAACCTGCCGAGGAGACGCGGTTCGCGAGGGCCAAGAAGCGTCCGGCAGAAGCGGGCGGAAAGCCGGAAAGGAAGAAAGGGACGATCAGCGCGAGCAACCAATCGGTTGTGAAACGCGTAAAGGGCAGGGAAACCAAGTCCCAGGAGGTCAACCCTAAAAGAAACGGGGACCAACCAGACCAAGGGAAGGAGAACCATTGGATTACGGTTCGAGAGAAGGAGTTGAGAAAGTGATACCAGCCCGCAAGTGCTTACGGAGTGACGCGCTGGTCTTCATAACTGAGGCGAATATACATAAAACGCTGAGGGGTTGAGGACCATGCGAGGCAAAAATCGTCTCTCACCGTTTTTTTTTTGTCCATATATTTATTTAAGGCTCTTTCGTTTAATTAAAAACTTTACGGAGCCGACTCTCATATAAACATTTTGATGTTCTAAAAATACAATAAACTTATTATTAAAACGTTTTTCGCGCGCACTTTTTCCTCGGACGAGAACTTGATCCGGAACTTGAATGCGAAGCCGCAAACTGAGCTCGTCTCTGGTCAGCCGTTGCGTTTCCCATCACCTCCTTGATAACTTGAACCGCTTTCTCAACTTTTTCTGCAGTGAGCTTCGAACCCGTGCTTCCTTCACCTTAATTTTGTTTCGGTGCTGGCTGTTCCTGCTCCGTATCTGTTGCGTTCGTAACTTGATCGTCGATTTCTTCTTCAATAACTTCAAAAATGTCGTCCTCAATCAGATCCGATAGAACCTGCACAACGGGTGCAGCGGGTTTTCCCGCCACAACTCCTGCATACGAACGGTCTCCTGGTTGTTCCCGCTGTGGCTTCTTCTTGCACCCCTTTGTTTGACGCTGAGGACAAGTATCTTTACGGTGACCCTCCGCATGGCACCAAAAGCATGTGTACTTAAGTCCATCATAGAACACTCTACCTCTCAGACCAACAACGTCAATTGCCGGCGGAATACTTTTTTTGACCTCCATATACACACCGCGTATACCAGTGTGCATATGGTCGAGACCTAATTCCGCTGGGAATTTCTCACGAATAACACGGTCGATCTTCCCATATTCTCCAAGCACCGATGAGAGTTAATCATCCTCCAGTTCCGGGGGCAGGTCGAAGACTCGCACATATCGCATATTGGCACCAGCGATCGACATGCGAACGTTCACCAGTTTGCCAGTGGAATAGACAAACTTCCTTTGTTCCATGTTTTTCCGCAGGGATTCCTTCATGGCATCACTGGACACAAATTTTATGTACAGCGACCGATCATGCGGTGTTTTGTACGTTGTTTCCATCGATAATATATCTGTATCCAACTCCTTCAGAAATCTAGCGATTTCTTCCCATGTGGGATTTGGACTGCCCGCCGGAAAACGGAATTGCACCGTGTTAATAAAAAGCCCATCAATGGTGCGATAATTGAACAAGATTCAGCACCAACAACCGAGTGTTAACGACCGAGGAACAAAGCCGACGCGACAAAGCAAATCGATAGCAAAAAAGACTACCTGCAGAACGAACGCATTTGTTCGTCTATACCCGACGGCGTCAGCGACAGAACTGTCTCTCACCGTTGTTCGCGGATATAAAAGGCATCCGGCGAACCAGGACTGGAGACGGAGGGACGAATGACCACTAGGTTAAAGTCCCTCTCCAAAACTAAATACACACACACACAGGACTGGAGACATGATGCTGAGGTCCCGACAGGAGCAAATTCTGCACGAAGAGCGGAATGTAAGGCCACATCGCCAGGGAGTGCAGCTCGGCATCAAAATGCCTGATTTGCACGGTTAACAAGGCTCACACGAGGAGCAGGCCTAAATGTCCAGGCACGAGAGGAGGTCGAACCAACCGATGATAATGCAGGTTACACAGCGAAACCTAAACCACGGTGAAGCCGTACAACAGTGGCTGTGGCAGTCAGTCTCGGAGTCAAGCACAGACATAGTCCTACTATTGGACCCCTTCCGTATCCCTCCCGATAACGGTAACTGGGTAGCGGATAACCCCAAGCTAGCGACGATCTGAACAATCAGTCGGTTTCCGGTACAGGAAATAATTTCTACGTCGCACGAGGGATTCGCAATAGCATAGATCAACGGGGTGTACAACTGCAGTTGTTATGCTCCCTCCTCCTCCTCTTCTTCTTGGCGTAACGTCCTCCTGGGACAAAGCCTGCTTCTCAGCTTAGTGTTCTTTGAGCATTTCCACAGTTATTAACTGAGAGCTTCCTCTGCCAATGACCATTTTGCATGTGTAGATCGTGTGGCAGGCACGAAGATACTCTATGCCCAAGGAAGTCAAGGAAATTTCCTTTACGAAAAGATCCTGGACCGACCGGGAATCGAACCCGTCACCCTCAGCATGGTCATGCTGAATACCCGTGCGTTTACCGCCTCGGCTATATGGGCCCTTGTTATGCTCCCACAGGTGGCCGATTGACTAGTTCTCATCTGTGCTGAATTCGCTATCAAACACACTAGTGGGATTGAGTCACGTTGTTATCGGTGTGGAGACTTAAACGCCTGGGTGATTGAACGGAAAATCCACTCGACTAACGCGAGAGGCTCGGCTCGAAGAATCTCGGAAAAGAGTCCTGGAAAATTTTCTGGAAGAATCTCTGGAGAGTTTCGCATGGAAAAATCCTTAGAGAAATTTATGAAGAAGAAAGTTTTTTTACCTAATAGCTGAAGGACATTTATAAAAACTTTCGGAATCCGCGGAAGATTTTCCGAAAGATTCTCTGCCGAAACTTGTGAAGGAATCCATGATCTTGTTTAATGAATGGTTTTCTAAGGCATTCGTTGGAAAAATTTCTAGAAGAATCTCTAGAGAATCTGAAGTAATTCGTGAAAAAGTCTTTAGGAGCCCTTGAAAGAATTTCTGAAGGAAACATTGGAGATATTTTTTAAGCGATTCAGAATTCTAGATTTTATCGAAAGCTCCGTTTAAGATTCTCCGAAAGTATCCCCAGATGCATTTTCAAAAGAACTTATGTAGCACATTTTGAGGAAATCCATCGAAGGATTTCTAAAGGAACCCCTGTAAAAAAATCTGGAATAATCTCTGGATGAGTTTCTGAAGAAACTTCAGAAGGTATTGAAGAAATGCTTCAAGGAATTATTGGAACAATCCATGTGAGATTTACTTAAACAATCCATGAGAAAAAGGTCTCCGTAAAATATTTTCTGAAAGGACTTCTTGGAGGATTGTTAGTAGAATCAGAGCATCAATTTCGGAAACAAACGATGGAAGACTTTTTAAGGAGCTATAACATATCTAACTGGAAGAAATTTTGAATTCGAAAGGAGTCTAAAGTTTGGCAGCACTGTCATACAATTCAGCTGTTTTACATGTGGTTTTCAAACATCAATTTTATTCGTTTATCCATATTATTAGATAGGTATCTCTACTGATATCGGTGGTTTGAGAGTGAAACTTTTTATCACCAGTGGAATTAAAAGTTATATAGTGCTGCAACAGACAGAACTCGTAGATAGTTTTTGCTGAAGGTGGAACCATTCCGACCGTGTTATTACCGCGATCATCGTCCGATTTTACAAACATACACTCAAACCTCCATTTAGGTAACGAGTCGGGACTTTAAATTAAATAAATACAAAAATAAATAAATAAATAAATAAATAACGAATAAATAAATAAATAAATGAATAAATAAATCAATAAATAAATAAAACTATACATAAATAAAAATTACTTAGAGAAACCATCACTTTGAAATATCACCGTGGAATATTTTCTGATAGGAATTCTTGAAGATTTTTTAGAAGTATATAGACAAGAATTTCGAAAATATAAAATAGAAGACTTTTTAAATGAGTTCAAAGAAAAGTATCTGAAGGAAATTTTAGACTTGGAAGCAATAATTGAAAAAAAAAATATCTAGATGTAAATCCCTAGAAGATTTAAAATTTCCGGAAGTATATTTGAAGAAATTTTATGAGGAGCAGGCGTGATTTAAAAAAAAATTCTAGAAAATTTGCTGAAGGAAACCTTAAAAGTTTGTGAACAAATCTCTGGAGAGAAATTTAAGAATGAATGTCAAAAATTTGAGAAAAAAAAAATCCGAAAGGATATCTGAAGAATTCCTATGTGATTTTCTATTGAAATCCTTCTGCAGAATTTCTGCAGAAATCTCTAGATAAATTTATGCAAAAATTAGAGAAAAAAAACCAAGTTAAATCAAGAACTTTTAATGAGCATTCTTCAAAAATTTCTGGATTATAAGTTTACTGAATAAATCACCTGAGATATTTCAAAAGTAACCCATGTGAAAAAATCCAACATATTTTTGGAGAATGCTTCCATGGAGACCTTTCTAGAAGAATTTCTTAAAAAAACTAAGATGAAATTTTCGAAAAAAAAACCCTGAAAAAATTTCAAACCCAATTTGGAAAAAAATCCAAAGAAATCCTTGCAGTAATTCCTTAACTAATTTCTAGGACAAATTCTAAAATAATCCCTGTACGAATTTCTCAAAGAGTCCCTAAAAGTATTTGAGACGAAATCCATGGTTCTGAAATTTAGTAGCAAAGTATGTAAGATTTTCTTAAAATTCTTTGATATTTTTTTCAAAGAGACCAATGGAATATTTTTATAAAAGAATCCCTCGATTCTCGATCCCTCAATTAATTTCCAAATGAATCTCAAAAAGATTTGTAGAAATTGTCTCTGTTCGATTCTCCGTAGAAAATACTTCGAAAAATTTTCAAGAGATATTCCTAGATAGAATAAATAGATAGAATAAATAGAAGGAACCGCTTGGGGAACTAAGAAGAAATTCCAGGATAAATTAGTGAACCGAATCTTTAATAATTATATGCCTCGGGGATAACCAGCATCGGACTGAATTGCCCCATAATAAAGAGCTAATAATAATAACAATAATATGAATACACAAGGATTTTCTAGATGGTTTTGTGGGTGACTTCTCAGAAAAATTGCCGCAAAATCATCGGTACATCTTCTGAAAGGCTTTCCAAAGGAAATCCTAGAGAAATTTCAGTAATTCAGGATTGGCGTTCCGAAGATTTTGAAGAAAATTCCTTACTTAGTATATGAATTCCCAAATGAAACAAAATAATAGGGCGTTGTTTCTTTAATTTCTTATTTCTGTAAAAAAATATTAGGATAGCTTTCAGAAAGAACGGTACCGTAATCGGTTTATTTTCGAATAACATTAATTTGGAGGCGTAAGATCACTATTGGCACGGTAACCCTACCAAAAGAAACTTAAAGGAGCGCAAAACTATGGCTAGTTTACAAATCAGCCTGTTTTATCACTGTTCAATTTAATTGTCAGTAACCATTCTTCATCAAGGGCCCATATAGCCGAGGCGGTAAACGCACGGGTATTCAGCATGACCATGCTGAGGGTGACGGGTTCGATTCCCGGTCGGTCCAGGATCTTTTCGTAAAGGAAATTTCCTTGACTTCCTTGGGCATAGAGTATCTTCGTGCCTGCCACACGATATACACATGCAAAATGGTCATTGGCAGAGGAAGCTCTCAGTTAATAACTGTGGAAGTGCTCATAGAACACTAAGCTGAGAAGCAGGCTTTGTCCCAGTGAGGACGTTACGCCAAGAAGAAGAAGAAGAAGAACCATTCTTCATTGGTGGAAAAATGTAAAATTATGGAGAATGTTCATTCTAATGTTAATGTAGATGATGGTAATATGATTTTCGTTCAACAACCCGTTTCTCATCATTTCTCCATATACGCTGATCAGAATGCGCTCGTTGATGGGATTTATTTGAATACTCAAAAATTTTGTTTTTATTGCTTCTATGGCAGATGCCAACCAGCCAGTGCGTTATTTCGATACATGTCCCCCTCAGTTTGAAATTGGGTTTTTAAATTAAGAAAAAAGTTATCATTTTATGATTTTATACGAAAGAGCATCTTTTTCTGAGTCACTATGATTTTTTTTCGATTTTTAGAACTTTGTATTGGTACCTAGAATCAATTTCAAAGAGATTTTTTGAAATCACCTTTTGACAGCTGGGCAACTATTAGACAGCTCCACCCAGTACAAAGTGCGACGAGGGGTGATTCGACAAATCGCTCCCATACAAACTTCAAATTGATTTTTTAATAGGTTCCCGGACTCCAAAATTCATGAAAATTTGGATTTCGGCTCAGTTTGACATGCAGATTACGAATGCCGAATTATCTCAACACCGTTAAAGAAGCCAATTGTCGATTTTCTGGTTTCGCGTGATGAAAAAAAATGCGAAACCCAAATCAGCGAGACTTTTAAGAAAGAATGCCCTCCTTTCATCGCGATTCGAGTTTCGATCCATATCTACGATTGTTTCCATTTCGAATCATTCGTTTCGGATCGATCCCCAGGACCCCCTCCCCATCACGGTTTATTACTCCCGAATTGAAACGATTGTTCCCTCTATATATCTGCGGCCAGTAGTGGCGCGGAACTCGTAAGTCAGCTCAGCGCTATCAAGATAAGAAACAATCGCGTCCTTTTCAGTTCTGTACGAGATGCGCGCCCAGCGCGGGATCATTATCGCTGGTGCTGCTGGGTTTGAGTCGAGGTCCAAGGTTCTTATTGCACCTTTCCACGAATGTGACAGCTGTCACAAAGATTACGGTGGGTGAGGATACGCACCGAATCCGGTTGATGGGGGTATGTTGGTACTTGGCGCGATTGTGGCGCCATCGTGACTTGGGTGATGACTATCGTCGCACGGTTTGACAGCTTAACGAACATTATTAAAGGGTGGGTTTCTGGCAATGGGTCTTGCAAAAGTATGTTTGTGGGAAGAGGAGGAGTTTTAGCAAAATTCTTCAAAAATGACTTAAGGAAATCCGCAATTTCCAGGAGTTTTTCCAGGAGTCATACTCAAAGTGAGTACGTGTGCCTTGTCTAGGATGAAATCCTAATCGCCAGACACCAAATAACTATTATACGTTCATCGATGTGAGAAACCTTCCGATGCAATGAAAAGTAAAGAACTGTTCACCAGTGTACGTTCAGCGTTTCAGAGAGGCTTTGATGCATTCACTGCCCAATAGAGTCGCAGTCGCCGTCATGTGCTCCTCGCAAAAAAAAAGTGTACTAGAAAAAGTGTGTGTACCTATGCGCGTTTTCCACATGTGAAATCTAAAATCCTCTTTCCATTAATTCCTCTGTTGGTCCACCGTCATCGTCGACGCTGCTGCTCTCGAGGACGATGACGACGACGTCAAGTCTAATCTCGGCTGGTAGCAACACATGCATGCAGTACATCCACGTTCTTTCTCTCTGTGCACATATAGCAGCATCTAGCAGCTAGTCTACCAACGCCACCCACCCGCGTTTTATCTCCTTTTCCGACGAGAAGCATTCCGGCTTTTGTTTTTTGCTGCGTTTCCTGCTGCGCTTCCCATACTCATCAATAGCCGATTCCCTGGGATTTTGTTTTAGTTGGTTCTTGTGTGTTCCGAGTTTCATCGGGTAGCCGGACCGGAGTACCTAAGGCTGGTCGTTGTTTTTTTATACTCTACCGTCGTCGTGCCTCACATGTGTGCTCTACTAGCACTGCGCTACTGCATTCGGCGAAAGCGCTTGAAAGAGTAGATGCTGCCGGCGACGATGCGCTTACTTGCAGATATGTAGGTCCAGGCAAAAAATAGACATCCACGACAAACTTTTCACCCGAGCCTGGTTGCGGGCCTTGGCCATTTGCAGCGCGGGTAAACCAATCAAGTGGAAGCAGAGGTGTGGTTTTGGCCATCGCCTTTCGGTTCCCGGTGTCAGCCTGCATCTCGCGTTGTAGTGGTGCTGCTGCGCTGATGCAATATGTGAAACCGAGGATGTTTACTTTGGTCCCGAATTTCAAGGATGGGACGTGCGGCTACTGGTTGCTGGGTGTGAGACGAGATAGTGTATCTGCCTTTATGTTCAATCAACGCCAGAACGGAATATGCAGTTCTCATGGTAACGAGGATGCTGAGATGTGGAAGGTGTGGTATGGGTGCTGTAACTCACCTGCGTTATCAGTTAACATAAAAACCTTAGAGTTAATAGCAAATTCAAAAGACAAGAAGACAAGAAGACAAGAAGACAAGAAGACAAGAAGACAAGAAGACAAGAAGACAAGAAGACAAGAAGACAAGAAGACAAGAAGACAAGAAGACAAGAAGACAAGAAGACAAGAAGACAAGAAGACAAGAAGACAAGAAGACAAGAAGACAAGAAGACAAGAAGACAAGAAGACAAGAAGACAAGAAGACAAGAAGACAAGAAGACAAGAAGACAAGAAGACAAGAAGACAAGAAGACAAGAAGACAAGAAGACAAGAAGACAAGAAGACAAGAAGACAAGAAGACAAGAAGACAAGAAGACAAGAAGACAAGAAGACAAGAAGAGACCCAGAAGAGACCCAGAAGAGACCCAGAAGAGACCCAGAAGAGACCCAGAAGAGACCCAGAAGAGACCCAGAAGAGACCCAGAAGAGACCCAGAAGAGACCCAGAAGAGACCCAGAAGAGACCCAGAAGAGACCCAGAAGAGACCCAGAAGAGACCCAGAAGAGACCCAGAAGAGACCCAGAAGAGACCCAGAAGAGACCCAGAAGAGACCCAGAAGAGACCCAGAAGAGACCCAGAAGAGACCCAGAAGAGACCCAGAAGAGACCCAGAAGAGACCCAGAAGAGACCCAGAAGAGACCCAGAAGAGACCCAGAAGAGACCCAGAAGAGACCCAGAAGAGACCCAGAAGAGACCCAGAAGAGACCCAGAAGAGACCCAGAAGAGACCCAGAAGAGACCCAGAAGAGACCCAGAAGAGACCCAGAAGAGACCCAGAAGAGACCCAGAAGAGACCCAGAAGAGACCCAGAAGAGACCCAGAAGAGACCCAGAAGAGACCCAGAAGAGACCCAGAAGAGACCCAGAAGAGACCCAGAAGAGACCCAGAAGAGACCCAGAAGAGACCCAGAAGAGACCCAGAAGAGACCCAGAAGAGACCCAGAAGAGACCCAGAAGAGACCCAGAAGAGACCCAGAAGAGACCCAGAAGAGACCCAGAAGAGACCCAGAAGAGACCCAGAAGAGACCCAGAAGAGACCCAGAAGAGACCCAGAAGAGACCCAGAAGAGACCCAGAAGAGACCCAGAAGAGACCCAGAAGAGACCCAGAAAAGACCCAGAAGAGACCCAGAAGAGACCCAGAAGAGACCCAGAAGAGACCCAGAAGAGACCCAGAAGAGACCCAGAAGAGACCCAGAAGAAACCCAGAAGAGACCCAGAAGAGACCCAGAAGAGACCCAGAAGAGACCCAGAAGAGACCCAGAAGAGACCCAGAAGAGACCCAGAAGAGACCCAGAAGAGACCCAGAAGAGACCCAGAAGAGACCCAGAAGAGACCCAGAAGAGACCCAGAAGAGACCCAGATGAGACCCAGAAGAGACACAGAAGAGATCCAGAAGAGACCCAGAAGAGACCCAGAAGTGACCCGGAAGAGACCCAGAATAGACCCAGCAGAGACCCAGAAGAGAACCAGAAGAGACCCAGAAGAGATCCAGAAGAGACCCAGAAGAGATCCAGAAGAGATCCAGAAGAGACCCGGAAGAGACCCAGGAGAGACTCAGAAGAGACCCAGAAGAGACCCAGAAGAGACTCAGAAGAGACTCAGGAGAGACTCAGAAAAGACCTAGAAGAGACCCAGAAAAGACCTAGAAAAGACCCAGAAAACACCCAGAAGAGACACATAAGACACCCACAAGACCCAGTAGACGCAGAAGAGACCCAGAAGAGACCCAGAAGAGACTCAGAAGCGACCCAGAAGAGACCCAGAAGAGAGCCAGGAGAAACCCAGAAATGACCCAGAAATGACCCAGAAGAGACCCAGAAGAGACCCAGAAGAGACCCAGAAGAGACCCAGAAGAGACCCAGAAGAGACCCAGAAGAGACCCAGAAGAGACCCAGAAGAGACCCAGAAGAGACCCAGAAGAGACCCAGAAGAGACCCAGAAGAGACCCAGAAGAGACCCAGAAGAGACCCAGAAGAGACCCAGAAGAGACCCAGAAGAGACACAGAAGAGATCCAGAAGAGACCCAGAAGAGACCCAGAAGTGACCCGGAAGAGACCCAGAATAGACCCAGCAGAGACCCAGAAGAGAACCAGAAGAGACCCAGAAGAGATCCAGAAGAGACCCAGAAGAGATCCAGAAGAGATCCAGAAGAGACCCAGAAGAGACCCAGGAGAGACTCAGAAGAGACCCAGAAGAGACCCAGAAGAGACTCAGAAGAGACTCAGGAGAGACTCAGAAAAGACCTAGAAGAGACCCAGAAAAGACCTAGAAAAGACCCAGAAAACACCCAGAAGAGACACATAAGACACCCACAAGACCCAGTAGACGCAGAAGAGACCCAGAAGAGACCCAGAAGAGACTCAGAAGCGACCCAGAAGAGACCCAGAAGAGAGCCAGGAGAAACCCAGAAATGACCCAGAAATGACCCAGAAGAGACCCAGAAGGCCCAGTAGACTCAGAAGATCCTGAAGGCAAGAAGGCAAGAAGACATTGTTCACGCATTACGAAGTACTTGAGGCCTATTCATTCGAACCCCTCGATCCAAATTCAATTGTTTTAACCTGTGACCCGACAATCCCCATTCCTGCCGTACCGCACCAGCGAGAAACCAAGTTCAACGGCAAATAACCCAAAATCCGCTAATTATCCCTCGGTTTTCTTTGACCGGGTGTACACACCTCGTCTTAATTGAGGACCGCAGCCATCAACCGGTGGGAAAGGGTTTAAATAGATGATAGCGCGGACGAAACTCCCGGTCTCGACCGATTCGTCTTCGTTATAGTGGGTAGCTGTGGTGTCCAGGGAGGGTGGTCGCCGGCAACGACGAGTGAGTGTGCAAATAATGAAAAAAGTGCTACTCGATGCAGTCGTCCCGAAATCGGTCGTGATTTCTTTTATTTTCTTTCCGACGACGGGGGAGAATGAGGCTGCTGGTCTAGTTTGGTAGGTGGCAGCGCAGGGACGGAAACCTTCTTCGCTAGGGCGGTCCCAGACAAAGTGATTGGTTCACGAAAGATCAAATAGGTCGTCGACGACGGGGACTACGGTCTGCGACTTCAGCGGCCACCATTGGGTTCAATTATCCTATTCGTTCGTTTTTTCCTCGAGAGGTTGCAGGGAAGACCGAGTCGTAAGTCGTTCTTCTCCTTCGAAGCTGAGCAGGAAACTATTTTAAAGTCAAACTTGGGCATCGCTTTCCCATACTTCACGATTCGCTCTAGTTTTCAACTGGTGGCCCCCAACTTCTCGAGCGAGGCCAAGAGTCTGGCTGCGCGGCTGCAAGATCTTGAACTTGAATTGAATTAAACTGAAATTATGGTGGAATTTCGTATGCCCTTGTGCAGCGTAGTTCGTTTTCTGCACAGAGCGAGAGCACACATCACGTTGAACAACGTTTGACAAACAGCCCAGTGGTGCGGTGGTGTCTGGACGCTATCATGCTGGACAGATTTTGCATTTCCAGCACGATTCGTATGGGGTCCATCATTTTGAGGTGGGAAAATGCTTGCGTCAGAAAGCCTCGTCTGTCCGTCAAAATTTCGGACACCTGCCACGCCAGGGACGACAACGAAAAATTCTGGATGATTGTACGTGTCACGTGTCGGATGATTTCGGTGGATGGACTTTCTCGCAATGATGTGAAAAAATGGGGTCGTAGAGCAGTAGTTGGAGTTCAGTGAAGGTAAGGGTGAAAACAAAGCAGAGAATGTAGAAAAGATTAAGAAGACTTGGCAAACATCGAAACAAAATGTGAAAAATACAGATAAGGGTAAAAAGGACATAAAACAGAACACAAACAAGACAAGACCAAAGAGGACAGTAGAGAACAAGAGAACCAGGAGTAAAAAGAACCCAGAAGATGGAACACTAAGAATTAAGAGGTAACTCATAAGAAACCCCTGAGAGACCCAGGCTGAAGAAACCAAAGCCAAACTCAATAGGTACACAGAAGAGGCTCAAAATAGAATTGAGAAACACCCACATGACCAGGAAAAGATTTAGAAAAGCAGAAAATACTCTTGAAAGACACAAAAGAGACCCCGAAGTAGAAACGACAGAGATACAGAAATAATCCCAGAATAAATCAAGAGGCCAGAGAGAAAACCAAAAGAAGTTTAGAAAAGGCACGGAGAAAAAAAGGTTCAAGAAGGCACTCAAAACAGACACTGGAAACAGGAAAATCCAGAAAAGGCACAGAAGAAACACAGGAAACGCCTAAAACTCATAAGAGTCCAGGAAGGATTGAAGGAATCACAGATGAGGCCCAGAAGAGATCCAGAACAAACACAAAAAAAGAGCCAGAAGAACCCCAGTAGAGAGGTAGAAGAATCCCAGAAAAGGGACAGCTGAAAAGCAAGAGGAATTAAAAAAAAAAGATGAGGACAGCCTAAGCAGATAACGGTAATAACAAGAAGAAATAATAAAAACTCACAGGCGAGATCCAGAAGAGCCTCTAGAGAGATGCATACAAATGTCTGAAAACCCAGAAAAAAAACAAAAAGGAGTCATAAAGAACGAAGTCAGGTATCAAAAACAGACCCAGAAATGCGAAATGCAAGAGCATGACGAAGCTCAGCAGGAATCCAAACCTTGGAGGAACTCAGAATGCACCCAGTAGAAACTTCAATAGGAACCCCAGAAAACGGTAAGATGAAATGTTTTGGTTACCCCTGAAAATCCCGGAAATAAAACCAGAAGTAACCCAGAAATGATTCGAAGAGATCCAGAAAAGAAAACTTAATTACCGTAAAAAAAAACTCAAAGGAAGTCCAGAAAAGTCACATGAAAGATCAAGATTCAGCCTAGAAGTCTTAGAAAGAACCCAAAAAATACTTCTAGGTCTTTTGGGTCTTCTGGGTCTTCTGAGTCTTCTGAGTTTTCTAGGTTTTTTGAGTCTTCTAGGTTTTTTGAGTCTTCTGGTTCTTGAGGGTCTTCTGGTTCATCTGGATCTTCTTAGCCTTCTGGGGCTTCTGGGTCTTCTGAGTCTCCGGATATTCTAAGTTTATTGAGTCTAGTGAGTCTTTTAAGTCTGCTCGGTCTTCTGATCTTCTGGTTTTTGTGGGTCTTATAGGACTTCCGGGTATTCAGGATTTACTGGGTCTTCTGGGTCGCTTGGAACATCTAGGTCTTCTACGTCTTCTGTATTCTCTGGGTTTTCTGGTTCTTGTGGGTCTTCTGGATGTTCTTAAACTTTTTGAGCTTCTGGAGTCTTCCAGTTTTTAGGGTTCACCTAAATCTTCTGGGTATTCTGAATTTACTGGGTCTTCTGCATCTTCTGGGTGTTTTGGGTCTTCTGTGTCTTCTGGGTCTTCTGGTTCTAGTGGATCTTCCGGGTCATCTGGATTTTCTAGGTCATCTAGGTCTTATGAGTCTTCTGGGTCTTGTGGGTCTGGGTTTTCTGAGTCTTCTGGTTCTTGTGGGTCTTCTGGTTCATCTGAATCTTCTTTGTCTTCTGGGTCTTCTGGGTTTCCGTCCCAAGCAACACACATGTTATAATAGAGTTACGACAGCGCAAGTTTTGGTTGTATAGAAGTTTATTTTACGTAATTCTAACATTGTGTTGAAATAACGTAAAATAAACTTCTATACAACCAAAACTTGCGCTGTCGTAACTTTATTATAACATGTGTGTTGCTTGGGGTATATTCTGGGTTTGTTCTAAGTCTTCTGGAGCTTCTGGTTTTGTGGGCCTTCGAGGTCTTCTGCGTCTTCTGGATCTTCTGGTTCTTCTGCGTCTTTTGTGTTCTCTGGGTATTCTGGTTCTTGTGGGTCATTTGGGTCTTCTGGAACTTCATAGTGTTACGGGGCATCTGGATCTTCTGTTTTTTTGTAGGTTCTCTAAGTCTTCTGGTTTTTGTGGGTATTCAGGATTTACTGGGTCTTCCGGATCTTTTGGGTGTTTTGGGTCTTCTGTGTCTTCTGGGGCTTCTGGTTTTTGTGGGTCTTCTGGGTCTTCCGGATTTTTTGAATCTTCTGGTTCTTGTGGGTCTGGTTTTTCTGAGTCTTGTAGTTCTTCTGGGTCTTCTTAGTCTTCTGGAACTTCTGGCCGTTCTAGGTCTCCTGGATATTCTGGGTATATTGGGTCTCCTGAGTGTTTTAAGTTTTCTAGGTCTTCTGGGTCTTGAGGGTCTTCATTTTTTGTGGGTCTTCAAGGTCTTCTGGGTCTTCTGGGTTTTCTGAGCCTTCTGGTTCTCCTGGGTTTTCTTAGCCTTCTGGATCTCCTGAGTCTTCTAGGTCTTCTGGGTATTCTGGGTTAATCAGGTCTTCTGAGTCTTCTATTTCTTTCAGGTCTTCTGGGTCTTCTGGTTTTTGTGGGTCTTCTGAGTTTTCTAGGTTTTGTAGGTTTACTGGGTCTTCTGGGTCTTCTGATTGTTTTGGTTCTTCTAGGGCTTTTGAGTGTTCTGGGTCTTTTTGGTTTTCTGGGACTTGTGGGTGTTTTGAGACTTCTGGGGCTTCTGGATCTGGGTATAGAAGGTCATAATCGATATTGTTTGGAACATGTATGAAAATGAAAGACATGACGGTCGCAGGTAGACGTATTTTAATAAATTCTTACAATTTAAAAGTGTGACACACTGGCCGTTTTCGAAGTTGCTGAATCTAAATTTTGAGTTGCTTACCAAGTACAGTGCTAAAGATTATAAAACGGTCCCCAACAACAGAGCAAAATTGTCATATAAACTCAACTCTAACTGGGAAAACGTTATTGTAACACCAGAATGTACGTAAATTAAACTGATCGTTTATTAGAATCTTTTGATGCTTGTGGAGATTGTCACCTACTACACAGTAGCATGCGACAGAGTTTTCACTCGATATCATGGAATGGAAATTAACCCACCAGAATAAAAATAAATGTTGAGGCTTTCATATTTGCAAGCCATAACACCCGACAACAGAAACCCAGAACCCATCTTTAGAACTTAATTGCATGGTTCTTCCTGCATGCAACTTCCTGCAAATACCGAAGCATGCATCACCTATGAAGTGGGACGCTCTTTAAAAAAGAGAATTCCCAACAAACAGAACTAGCTGAATAGCAGTTTTTTCAGACTCTAGTTTAATTTAAAAACACTTCACTAATACTTTACTTTTGCAAAAGAAAATAAAAAATGAATAACTCTTTTAAAGAAAAACTAGAAAGGACGAGCAAATTCCTTTTAATTCTACTACTGTGCTTATCTTCGGACAGATAGGCCTATTTCGTCTGTGACTTACAGACTTCTTCAGTGTCAAGTGCTCGACAAGCAGTCGAGCACTTGACACTGAAGAAGTCTGTAAGTCACAGACGAAATAGGCCTATCTGTCCGAAGATAAGCACAGTAGTAGAATTAAAAGGAATTTGCTCGTCCTTTCTAGTTTTTCTTTAAAAGAGTTATTCATTTTTTATTTTCTTTTGCAAAAGTAAAGTATTAGTGAAGTGTTTTTAAACTAAACTAGAGTCTGAAGTAACAAGTTCTACTAAAAGCTCTAAAGTAATAGTAAAGTGAATAGCAGTTTCTTAAGCTAAAGTTTGCTTAAGAATGTTTTGTTCCACTCTTGTACAGCAAAAATGTTTGTTGGGTTATGTGCATATTTAATTTAATTAGAATGAACGAACTTAATTCTAGAGGGAAGGTTTATCTTTTGGGGTTTGGCGATGTGGCCAAAGGAGTTTCCTGTAGTTTCAGGGGAGCCTAAAAGGAGTAAATTCAGGAGGTTTTAAGGGTGTTTTTGGAGGCTCCAGGAGAATTTTAGCCGACTTAAGATGGTTTCAAGGAGTTTAGGTACGTTTCAGATTCAATGAATTCCATGGCTGTGCTTGAAACACCCTGAAAAATCTCTTAAGCGACCCTGGGATTCCCGCTGAGCTCCATGAAACTCTCTGAGGCCTTTTGAAACGTTAATGAAACCACTTGGTTCTTCTTCTTCTTTATGGCTCTACGTCCCCACTGGGACTTGGCCAGCCTCGCTTCAACTTAGTGTTCTTTGAGCACTTCCACAGTTATTAATTGAAGGGCTTTCTTTGTCAACCATTGCATGAATTTGTATATTGTGAGGCAAGTACAATGATACACTATGCCCAGCGAGTCGAAAAAGTGTCGCCGAGCAGAACGGGAATCGAACCCGCCGTCTCCGGATTGGCGATCCACAGCCTTAACCACTAGGCTAACTGGAGACTCACTTGGTTCCCTCCCAGAAATACCCTTCAAACATCTAGGTATCTCTTTCAAACTTCTGGGACCCTAAGACCACTTGAAATGCCCCTGACACCCTCTTAAGCGCCCCTGAGACAATCTGAAACCCTACTGAGACCTCTTGAAATGCGACAGTGTTCCCTTGGAACTGCCTGGAATCCCCTTAAACACTACTGAGACCTCCTGGTACTCCTTGAGACCTCCTGAAACGCCCCTGAAAGGCCTCTAGGTATCCCCCTGAAACCTCCTTGAACCCTATGAATCACCCATGAAACCCCCGTAAAACGCTCCTGAGACTCCATGACGCTCCCCTGACATCCCTTAACATCCCCTGAAACCTATGTGACGCTCCATGGTTCCCACTGAAAAGTCTCTGAGATTCTCTAAAGATCCCTAGAACTACCTGTGACCCCTTGAAGCGCCCTGAGGCCCCTGAAACTCCCTTGAGACCCCCTGAGAGCACCTATAACTCCCCCGAGATAAAAGCTACAGTATACAGGGTTCGTACAGAATTCGTTATACAATTCCCAAGCAATACGCATGTCATATAACAGCTATAGCAGCGTAATTTTTGGTTGGATAGAAGTAAATTTGACATAATTCCAGCGCACTGCTAGAATGACGTGAAATTAGGTTCTATGCAACCACAATTTGCACTGCCGTAACACTTACATGACATGTGTGTTGCTTGTGTTCCTCCAGAAGCTTCTTCAAGAATTCTTCCAAATGTTTCATGTGATATTTTTCAGGAGCTGCTTCCTGTGTAGGTCACTTCTTCTGGGATCCCAAAAGGATTTTCTTGGAGGATCTTTTTCAGAAAAAAAGAAAAAAAAAACAGAATCCCAGAAGGAATTCCCAAGAAATATCATAGCAGAGTTTCAAGGAGAAATACTCTTAGAAAGTATTGGAAAATCCCAGAAAGTACTCTAGGAGGAGTATTAGAAAAACCTTCTTGAAGAATCCCGGAAATCCCACAAATAAATTTTGAAGGACTTCAAGAGATACCCAGGAAAAATCTCTGTAGACGCGACCGCTGCCCTAGTCACGATGTCAAGATCATCATAAATGACCCAATTACTCAGGTAGAACAGGAGGAGGAATTCAAGGACTATTGGAAAGTTCATCTCGTAGCACCTGGAGATCACCATAGCAGACGGAACCGCAGATCAACCACGTTCTGATTGATGGACGGTAGACGGCAGTTTTCCGGCATTATCGACATCGGGACCTATAGTGGCACTACTTACCAGCAACTTTGACTGCTACCTATTGATGGTGAAGGTGCGCGTTATACTCGTTCCGTTACGTCGCCTCCGTATACGCGAAGAAGCTTGTTGCAAGACGAGGGTGAGATCGATGTGGCCTCTTCTAGATGACTACTGGAGTACAGTAAAAGCAGGTGTCAACGACGCAGCCGAGAGCACCGTCGTGTACATTGAACAGAGTCTACGGAACGAATGGCTCGATGAGGAGTGCAGAGCGATTTTGGAGGAAAAGAACACTGTGATGACGATGCGAAAGCGGTCATGCTGCAGCATGGAACCCAGCAAAACGTAGAACGATACAGACAAAAGTGATTACAGCAGACTCGCCTCTTTCTGAAGGAAAACGCCATTTGTAAGAAGCGGACCGTGAGGAAATGGATCTGTTGAAACCTGTAAGTTCTACCAGAAGTTCAGAGTACCATAACGATTTCATGCCGTAAGCCGAGATGTTCAGGAGTGAGGGCGGAAGCCTATGGTGGACATGAGGTGATTGTAAGGTGGAAACAGCAGCGATGTGTGAAGGTGAAGGGTGAATCCCTAGCTTCATGGTGTAATCTTGATGTTCCAAGTCTCCATGCTACAATTCAAAATTTAGTCATTTATGCTCTCTTTTAATTCAGTTTTTACTAATTTCCTTATTCAATCTAGTCTACGTCATTCTAACTAGTCCAACTAGTTCCCAATCAGTGCAATGATTGGATCTACAGCCCACCTTCTCCCTCTTCCATCGCCATCCCTGTACGCGTAAACTACTTCTGACTATCCAAACCTTGTATATCCTATGAAGACCTAGGTAGACCACGGAGAAGCCTGGAACGGGAAAGCTTGTCAAAACAGGAAGATTCATTTTTGCATCGCCGTTCGTTCCGAGCACTTTCTGCGCCGATATGTACTCAATAGTGGCATTCGTTCATTTGAATTTAGTTTTTTTTTCTGTTCGATTCTCTATTTGCTTTCCAGCAAACACACGTCCGTATGTGCAAATGCAGCAGCGTCAGTTAGAAAGGACATCGTCGTCGTCGTCATCGTTGCCGATGGACCACTACAGAGAATCCCGTTTGATGTATTAATTACGACGGGAGGACTCTTGGCGGTGGTGGGGATGCTTCGATCCAACAAACGAGAAGAGAAGACGAATCGATGTATTTGCAATAGCACCGTTGCTGCGTTGTTGTTGGTTGCGCTACATCCATCGTGCACATGCGATTCCCGGAACACACTGAAGGACTACGATAGGATAGCGTGTCCTTTTTGCCTTTCTCGTACACTAAGTGTACTGGAAAGGCTATATGTTCACTCCAAAAATGACTTTTTGATAGGAGGCCCGGAGATTCGAGTCACATATACCAATCAACTCAGCTCGACGAATTGAGGTGATGTCTGTGTGTGTGTATGTGTGTGTGTATGTGTGTGTGTATGTGTACAAACGAACTCACGTCACTTTTCGGCAGTAAATCTCAACCGATTTTAATGACCGACGGTTCATTCGACGCGGAATCTGGTCCCATTGTTTGCTATTGAAAATGGTTCGGATCGGTCCAGCCGTTCCGGAGTTATGGCCATTTAGGCGTTCCGGAATGGTACCCCAGGAAGGGGCTAGATATGAAAATGCAACAAACCCACGCATGCGGCACATCAAACCACGGCATTTTCGATAATATGATGAACGGTAAGCAAGAAAATAGTCTCAGACCATATCTGAACCGGTAATGTTCCGGAACCGGTTCCGAAGGTCCCACCAGAAGTGGCCAAATATAAAAGTGAACCAAACCCATACATGCGACTCATCAAATCGCAGCTTTTTCAATAACCTGATGAACGGTTAACAGAAAAATAGTCTCAGATCATATCTGAACCGGTAGTGTTCCTGAACCGGTTCCGGGCGTCCCGCCGGAAGTGGACAAATATAAAAATGAAACAAACCCATGCAAGCGACACGTCAAATCGCGCCCTTTGCGATAACCTGATGAACGGTTAGCAAGAAAATGGTCTCAGATCACATAAGAAACTACCGGTGTTCCAAAACCGGTTCCGGAGGTCCCGCCGGAAGTGGCCAAATATAACAGTGAAGCAAACCCAGGCATGCGACACATCAAGTCGCGGCTTTTTCAATAACTTGATGAATGATAAGCAAGAAAATAGTCTCAGACAACCTAAGATTCTACCGGTAGTGTTCCGGAACCGGTTCCGTATGTCCCGCCAGATGTGGCCAAATATAAAAGTGAACCGAACCCATGCATGCGACACTTCAAATCGCGGCTCCTTAGGCGACCTGATGAATGGTTGGTAAAAAATAGTTTTATACCATATTTGAGACAACCGGTGGTGTTCCGGAACCGGTTCCGGGTTCCCTCCAGAAGTGGCCAAATATTTTTTTTTGTCTTTATTAACGAGATTTTTAACTTGAAGCTATTCATCTCGGGACCCTTCCCTTCCGAAGGAAGAACCTACGTTTTGTGAATATGTCGGAAGTGGGATTCGATCCCAGGCCCTTGGCATGATAGTCTTGTGTTCTAACCATCAAACCAGGCCCGCTCCATCGCCAAATATTTAAGTGAACCAAACACATGCATGCGACACATAAAATCGCGGCTCCTTAGGTAACCTGATGAACGGTTAGCAAGAAAATAGTTTCAGAGCATATTTGGGACAACCGATGGTGTTCCGAAACCGGTTCCGAGTGTTCCGCTGGAAGTGGTCAAATATAAAAGCGAACCAAACCCATGCATGCGACACGACAAATCGCAGATTTTCCGATAACCTGATGAACGGTAAGCAAGAAAATAGTCTCAGACCACATAAGAAACTACCGGTAGTATTCCAAAACTAGCGTTGGGTGCTTCGTCGGAATTCAAAAGTGAGAAAAATTAAAGCAAGCGATAGATATCTTGACAAAGCTAAGACGATCTCATCCAATCACACCATTTCAGATTCCTGAGGTGTAATAATGCAGAAGGATGGGTCAACGTTGTATGGGAAAATTAAAATTTAATCGTAATAACTCCGAACAAACTTTTTCAATTTTCTTTCGCGTCTAAAATGACTGCGTAAAATTTTTGTGCGACTGGTTGCTCCCTCACGCACTGTAATGTGGTTGAAAGTTGAATGGGATTCAGTATAAAAAATTTCAGTTACTTGCATGTTTTTGTCAAATTTTACATGCATCTTGTAGCCAATGATAATAAAATACAGCGTGTGTAGAAAATACTTTGTCGAAAATCGTTAAGGTATCTGTGTTTGTGAAAAAGTTGTATCGTCTTGGTGTTGATCGGCCTCCAGTGATAGTGAAGGAGGTCAAGCTGTCAACTAAGAGGTCTGATATTTTTCAGCTCTGCCTATACGTTGAACATAACGTCGGAATATGTGCCATCAATAAGTTTAAAGTCAATTCAATGATGGCTCTGATAAAATTCTAAATAAAGTATTCTCATGATTCAGGAACATTTCAGCTCACGTCAACGGAAACGTCATGAGTACATATTCGACGAGAAAGGCACTATCACCACTAGGTGGATCAATCCGGGTTTTTTTCCGATGCCTTCGTATCTACTGTATGCATGCGGAGCTAGCGGACGATGACGAGAATGACGACGTTGTTCGATACTGCCAGTGCTGCTGCTGCTGCATCCGGTAACCAGTAAGAGAGATTGGAATTCTTATTTTTTTGCTTGCTTTTTGCGAGTCGACTGCGATTTGCGAAAGGATCAAATGATGCGCTGGCTGTTGGGTGGCGGATGAACAGGGTCGAATTTCGGAAAAGTTACATGCGTGATAGTTTATGACGATTTTTATTCTTCGTTCTTCACTAAATCATTGTTTCATGGATTCACTCATATTTCGACACTTTCGCTAACAAGTACTCCTCTACTCACTCATTTCTCTAACTAATAATTTGCTAACTCCATCAATGACTCATCCGAATCCCATGGAACTGCCTGAAGCCCTCTTACACTTCGTTAAAACCCTAAAAAATCCCAGCAATTTCACAGAAACATCCTTGAAATTCCCAAAAAACAACCTCAAAATCTCAGGATTTTTTAACCACGAGGCATCAAACTGATAACCCAAATACCTAGAAGACCAAAAAGACCCAGAAGACCGAGAAGATCCAGTCGACCCATAAGGCCCAAAAGACCCAGTAGACCTGGAAAACCCAGAATACCCAGAAGACCCAGAAGCCCCAAAATACCAAGATGACCAAGAAGACCCAGAAGACCCAGATGACTCAGAAGACCCAGAAGTCCCAGAAGACCCAGAGGACCCAGAAGACCCAGAAGACCCAGAAGACCCAGAAGACACAGAAGACACAGAAGACCCAGAAGACCCAGAAGACCCAGAAGACCCAGAAGACCCAGAAGACCCAGAAGACCCAGAAGACCCAGAAGACCCAGAAGACCCAGAAGACCCAGAAGACCCAGAAGACCCAGAAGACCCAGAAGACCCAGAAGACCCAGAAGACCCAGAAGACCCAGAAGACCCAGAAGACCCAGAAGACCCAGAAGACCCAGAGCCAGAAGACCCAGAAGACCCAGAAGCCCCAAAATACCAAGATGACCAAGAAGACCCAGAAGACCCAGATGACTCAGAAGACCCAGAAGTCCCAGAAGACCCAGAGGACCCAGAAGACCCAGAAGACCCAGAAGACCCAGAAGACCCAGAAGACCCAGAAGACCCAGAGCCAGAAGACCCAGAAGACCCAGAAGACCCAGAAGACCCAGAAGACCCAGAAGACCCAGAAGACCCAGAAGACCCAGAAGACCCAGAAGACCCAGAAGACCCAGAAGACCCAGAAGACCCAGAAGACCCAGAAGACCCAGAAGACCCAGAAGACCCAGAAGACCCAGAAGACCCAGAAGACCCAGAAGACCCAGAAGACCCAGAAGACCCAGAAGACCCAGAAGACCCAGAAGACCCAGAAGACCCAGAAGACCCAGAAGACCCAGAAGACCCAGAAGACCCAGAAGACCCAGAAGACCCAGAAGACCCAGAAGACCCAGAAGACCCAGAAGACCCAGAAGACCCAGAAGACCCAGAAGACCCAGAAGACCCAGAAGACCCAGAAGACCCAGAAGACCCAGAAGACCCAGAAGACCCAGAAGACCCAGAAGACCCAGAAGACCCAGAAGACCCAGAAGACCCAGAAGACCCAGAAGACCCAGAAGACCCAGAAGACCCAGAAGACCCAGAAGACCCAGAAGACCCAGAAGACCCAGAAGACCCAGAAGACCCAGAAGACCCAGAAGACCCAGAAGACCCAGAAGACCCAGAAGACCCAGAAGACCCAGAAGACCCAGAAGACCCAGAAGACCCAGAAGACCCAGAAGACCCAGAAGACCCAGAAGACCCAGAAGACCCAGAAGACCCAGAAGACCCAGAGCCAGAAGATCCAGAAGACCCAGAAGACCCAGAAGACCCAGAAGACCCAGAAGACCCAGAAGACCCAGAAGACCCAGAAGACCCAGAAGACCCAGAAGACCCAGAAGACCCAGAAGATCCAGAAGACCCAGAAGACCCAGAAGACCCAGAAGACCCAGAAGAACCAGAAGACCCAGATATTCAGAAGACCCAGAAGCCCCAAAATACCAAGATGACCAAGAAGACCCAAAAGACCCAGATGACTCAAAAGACCCAGAAGTCCCAGAAGACCCAGAGGACCCAGAAGACCCAGAAGACCCAGAAGACCCAGAAGACCCAGAAGACCCAGAAGACCCAGAAGACCCAGAAGACCCAGAAGACCCAGAAGACCCAGAAGACCCAGAAGACCCAGAAGACCCAGAAGACCCAGAAGACCCAGAAGACCCAGAAGACCCAGAAGACCCAGAAGACCCAGAAGACCCAGAAGACCCAGAAGACCCAGAAGACCCAGAAGACCCAGAAGACCCAGAAGACCCAGAAGACCCAGAAGACCCAGAAGACCCAGAAGACCCAGAAGACCCAGAAGACCCAGAAGACCCAGAAGACCCAGAAGACCCAGAAGACCCAGAAGACCCAGAAGACCCAGAAGACCCAGAAGACCCAGAAGACCCAGAAGACCCAGAAGACCCAGAAGACCCAGAAGACCCAGAAGACCCAGAAGACCCAGAAGACCCAGAAGACCCAGAAGACCCAGAAGACCCAGAAGACCCAGAAGACCCAGAAGACCCAGAAGACCCAGAAGACCCAGAAGACCCAGAAGACCCAGAAGACCCAGAAGACCCAGAAGACCCAGAAGACCCAGAAGACCCAGAAGACCCAGAAGACCCAGAAGACCCAGAAGACCCAGAAGACCCAGAAGACCCAGAAGACCCAGAAGACCCAGAAGACCCAGAAGATCCAG
Source organism: Aedes albopictus (assembly GCF_035046485.1). NCBI lineage: Eukaryota > Metazoa > Arthropoda > Insecta > Diptera > Culicidae > Aedes > Aedes albopictus. The sequence continues at coordinate 38,634,804 of NC_085136.1, forward strand.
AAGACCCAGAAGACCCAGAAGACCCAGAAGACCCAGAAGAACCAGAAGACCAGAAGACCCAGAAGACCAAAAAGACTGAGAAGATCCAGAAGAACCGGAAGACTCAGAAGATCCAGAAAACTCAGAAGATCCAGAAGGCCCAGATGACCCAGAAGAAACAGAAACCTCAGGAGATCAAAAACCCAGAAGACCCAGGCAACCAAGAAGACCCAGAAATCCGAGCAGTTCCAGAAGGCCCATAAGACCCAGAAGTCTCAAAAGACCCAGAAGACCCAGGAAACCAAGAAGACCCAGAAGACCCAGAAGGTCCAGAAGACCGAAAAGACCCAGAAGACCTAGAAGACCCAAAAGGCCCAGAAAACCCAGAAGAACCAGAAGAACCAGAAGACCCAGAAGACCCAGAAGACCACGAAGACTCATAATAGACCCAGGAGATTCAGCAGGCCCAGAAGACCAAGATGATCCATGAAATCCAGAAGACCCATAAAAACCAGTAGACCCAGAAGACCCAAAAGACAAGGAAGACCCAGAAGAACCAGAAGACTCAGAAGATTCAGAAGACTCAGAAAATCCAGAAGACCCAGAAAACCGAGAAACTCTAGGAGATCAAAAACTCAGAAGATCCAGGCAACCAAGAAGACCCAAAAATCCAAGCAGTTCCAGAAGGCCCATAAGACTCAGATGTCTCAGAAGACTCAGAAGACTCAGAAAACCCACAAGACACAGAAGACCAGAAGACCAGAAGACCTAGAAGACCAGAAGACCCAGAAGGCCCAGAAGACCAGAAGACCCAGAAGTATCAGAAGACTCAGAAAACCCACGAGACCCAGAAGACCACGGGGACCCAGATAACCCAGAAGACCCAGGAGACCAAAAAGACCCAGAAGCAGGCCCGTGTACAGAAGTGGTGCCAAGGGAGGGGTTTTTCTCAATTTCGGCAAAAGGCGGAGGGCGCCTAGTGTAAGGAGCGTCGGTAATGGTGAGGATTTAACACCCAAACCACCCCCACACCCTTATACAAGGGCTTGCCCAGAAGTGCAAGAAGACCCAGAAGACTCAATGACTCAGAAGAATCTGAACATTCTGAGAACACAGAAGACCCAGTAACAATGAACACTCAGAAGACTCAGAAAACCCAGGAGAACTAGAATACCAAGTAGACCCACAATACCCAGAAGACTCAGGGCACCCAGAAGACCCAGCTGCCCCAGAAGACTTAAAAGGCTCTATCTCAGAAGATTCTGAACACTTTGAGAACCGAGAAGCGACAGAAGACCCAGAAAACCTAGCAGACCCAGAAGACTCCAAAGACTCAGAACACTCCGAAAATTCAGAAGACCCAGAAAACCCAGAAGACCCAAAAGACCAAAAAGATCCAGGAGACCCAGAAGACTCCAGAAGAAAGTCCCAGAAGAGACCAAGAAGATCCAGAAAACCAAAAAAAACAAGAAGACCCAGAAGACACAGAAGTCCCAAAATACCCAGAAGACCCAAAATACTCAGCAAACTCCCAGAATAACCAGAAGACTCAGAAGATCCAGAAGACAACGAAGACCCATGCCACAAAAGTTCAGCCTATTGGACGCAGTGGCTTAATTTCCCCAACAGGGGAGGAAAAAAAAAGACCCATAAGGCTCATGGACCCGGAAGACCCGAAGACACAGAAGACCTAGAAGACGCAGAAGAACCAGTTGCAGAGCAGAGCTAGAGCAGAAAGAGTCTGCTGGCTCTGCTCTGGCTCTGCTCTGGCTCTGCTCTGGCTCTGCTCTGGCTCTGCTCTGGCTCTGCTCTGGCTCTGCTCTGGCTCTGCTCTGGCTCTGCTCTGGCTCTGCTCTGGCTCTGCTCTGGCTCTGCTCTGGCTCTGCTCTGGCTCTGCTCTGGCTCTGCTCTGGCTCTGCTCTGGCTCTGCTCTGGCTCTGCTCTGGCTCTGCTCTGGCTCTGCTCTGGCTCTGCTCTGGCTCTGCTCTGGCTCTGCTCTGGCTCTGCTCTGGCTCTGCTCTGGCTCTGCTCTGGCTCTGCTCTGGCTCTGCTCTGGCTCTGCTCTGGCTCTGCTCTGGCTCTGCTCTGGCTCTGCTCTGGCTCTGCTCTGGCTCTGCTCTGGCTCTGCTCTGGCTCTGCTCTGGCTCTGCTCTGGCTCTGCTCTGGCTCTGCTCTGGCTCTGCTCTGGCTCTGCTCTGGCTCTGCTCTGGCTCTGCTCTGGCTCTGCTCTGGCTCTGCTCTGGCTCTGCTCTGGCTCTGCTCTGGCTCTGCTCTGGCTCTGCTCTGGCTCTGCTCTGGCTCTGCTCTGGCTCTGCTCTGGCTCTGCTCTGGCTCTGCTCTGGCTCTGCTCTGGCTCTGCTCTGGCTCTGCTCTGGCTCTGCTCTGGCTCTGCTCTGGCTCTGCTCTGGCTCTGCTCTGGCTCTGCTCTGGCTCTGCTCTGGCTCTGCTCTGGCTCTGGGTCTTTTGGGTCTTTTGGGTCTTCATGGTCTTCTGTGTCTTCAGAGTATTTTGGTTCTCCTGGATCTTCAGGTCTTCTGGACCATCTGAGTGTTTTGGGTCTTCTGTGTCTTCTGAATCACCTGGGTCTTTTGGGTCTTCTGAGTCTTCTGGGTCCTCTGGATCCTCTGCGTATTCTGGATCTTCTGGATTTTCTGAGTCTCCTAGATATTCTAGGTCTTCTGGGTCTTCTGGGTCTTCTGGGTCTTCTGGGTCTTCTGGGTTTTCTGGGTCTTCTGGGTCTTCTGAGTCTTCTGAGTCTTCTGGGTCTTCTGGGTCTTCTGGGTCTTCTGGGTCTTCTGGGTCTTCTGGGTCTTCTGGGTCTTCTGGGTCTTCTGGGTCTTCTGGGTCTTCTGGGTCTTCTGGGTCTTCTGGGTCTTCTGGGTCTTCTGGGTCTTCTGGGTCTTCTGGGTCTTCTGGGTCTTCTGGGTCTTCTGGGTCTTCTGGGTTTTCTGGGTCTTCTGGGTCTTCTGGGTCTTCCGGGTCTTCTGGGTCTTCTGGGTCTTCTGGGTCTTCTGGGTCTTCTGGGTCTTCTGGGTCTTCTGGGTCTTCTGGGTCTTCTGGCTCTTCTGGGTCTTCTGGGTCTTCTGGGTCTTCTGGGTCTTCTGGGTCTTCTGGGTCTTCTGGGTCTTCTGGGTCTTCTGGGTCTTCTGGGTCTTCTGGGTCTTCTGGGTCTTCTGGGTCTTCTGGGTATTCTGGGTCTTCTGAGTCTTCTGAATCTTCTGAGTCTTCTGGGTCTTTTGCGTTTTCTGAGTCTTCTGGGTCACCTGCGTCGTTTGGTCTTCTGGGTCTTCTGGGTCTTCTTGGTCTTCTAGGTTTTCTGAATGTTCTGGGTATTTTGGGTATTCTGTGTTTTTCTGTACTGGATTGTTTTTTGTTCTTGTCTTCTATGATATGAGCTATTTCAATCACTTCCTGGTACAGTCCAACCCTGCACTCGCAGCCACCCACGGATGCTTTCTCCTTTATCCTTCGCATCGCCTATCACCGAGTTTGTGTTCCTGCTGCAAAGCAACCTACCGACCGACCGACTGTTGATGTTGTTGCTACTGCCCAATCCACCCAAGCTGCAGCCAAATTCTATCGAGTAGCATCAGAAGCAGCAGATACACACACGCTTTCCACGCTGCACATAGCGAGGACCGTTTGGTCGTTCATTCGTCGGTTGGCCACGTCCAATGCATGCATTTGGCTGCGTTCGCGGAGAAAAACTCAGAGGGTAGAGGACAATCTAGTGGTGGTGGCGGTGGTCCCCCGAATTTCTTCTGTGTCCCGCAACGTCCTGGTTCTGTGCACTATAGTCAATGCCGTTGTCGCTGCACATGCACGACACACAATAAGTCGAATATCCTTTTGACGGGTAGGGGGACAAGGATGATGCTGCGAGGACGGCGACGACGTTGACGCCGAAATGACCGACCTACCGCGAGGACGCCTGGAGTGGGTGACTATTTTCGAGGGTGTTCCTAGAGCTTCGGCAACGGCAGTAGCATCGAGTATGCGATTGTGATTTGATTATTTTGTGTCCAGCGCACTGTTTTGGAGGGATCTTTGGCTGGCTGTGTGTGCTACTATATGTGTTGTGGGTAGATATGTGTCGCATCGTTCGTTCGTTGTTGGATGCATCGTTTGATCCAAATTGGCGAATGCGCTTTCTCTTGGACCGCGCCATTTTGCCTGGGACTAGGGAGGCTAGGCTAGGCTTCGTTTTGGTCTTGTTTGTCGATGTGGGAGTTTGGTGTTCGGTTTTTCTTGCTGTGTTTTTCCTCATGAGGGGGTGGGGAAATTGATCGAATTGGGTGGCAGGGAATCCAAATTGACTCGAAGACTGGGGGATGGGCAAGGAAGATACACTACTCAGACGAATGGTCGAACGGGCAACTATCGAAAGAGATGCATTTTCCCAAGAGCCATTCCGGATTGGCATTCGCCCGGCTGACTGGTTTCTAATTAAGATAATTGGAAACGAAATGGATGTGTCTTGTTCGATGATTAAAATTTTTGCATGCTGCATGGATTCGGTCCTCGGCGATGACGATATGGTGGTGGTGGCTGGCCAAGGTGCCGATAGTAGCAGGTTGGGTGTGGGAAAAAGAAAGGCACTGGCGAGCATACCCGGTAAAGGTGAAGATGTATTAACGCAGCACAGGGAGAAGCGAAGCGTAAGTGTCTAACAGATAGAGGAAACTTTCAATGGATTTTGTAGAATATTGTATTAAAATATTGAATAAAATACCGAAATCCCTAAGAAATTCTTTAGGGATCCAGTAAACATACATTAGAAATTCTTACACAATTCTTCAACACAGCTAAAAATGTCATCTCAAAAACAAACTAAGGAAACATATTCACTAACAGAGATGATATACATAAAGATTTCTATTTATTTTGCAAATTATTGAGCATCCATTCAGATTGTGTATTCGAGAGTTATTTTTCTTTTCTTTGCGGCTTTTAAACCGTTGATAGGGGTTAAAATAAATACCCGGTATCTCTGTTCACAAACTGTAGCCTAAGGGGCTCGGAGGCTATCGTTCAGGTCAATCAGTTGAGTTGAAACGCTTATTCAAAGCTGCTGTAATCTCATTTAGGGTTGAAAGGTCATGGGGAGGTTTCAGGGGCTTCCAGCGGGATTTCAGATTTATTTCAGGAGGTTTGAAGATACATCAGGAGTATTTAGAGAGTTTAAGGTTCGTTTAAGAAGGATTCAAAGCTCCACGGTCAGAATTGAAACCACCCTGCAATCTGTTGAAACTGTTTGATACGCCTGAGACCCCATGAAACCCCTTGAGACATCCTGAAAAATCTCTCAATACTCTCCTCCTGAAACACACTGTAAACGTACAGAAACGCCACTGCAGACCTTACCCAAGTACCCCCTGAAAATCCATAAAATATTCTAAATCGTCCCTGAAAAGCCTTATTAAGTCCCCAGATGCACCTCTCAAACAACCCTAAACGCCTCTGGAACACACTGAAACACTCATGACACGCCTATGAATACCCCTCTGAAAGACCGTTGAAATGCCTTCCTGAAAGCGATCATGCCACTCCCAAGTAACAGAATCAGCTGAATAAGAGTTTCTTAAGCTAAAGTTTGCATAAGAGCCGTTTGTTCAACTCTTGTTCAGCAAAAATGTTTGTTGAGCCTATGATTCAAAGAAGGAAAAATCTCTGACAAAAATATTCACAGTTTCAACGCCTGTTAACCCCTAATAGTTAAACTAGAAAAAATAGCATATGCAATGCTTAAGAGAAGGAAATGCATTTGATGATCGTACTGGCAGCAAGAATGATACACAGAGTTTGTCACAGCTTCTAAATTCTTTTGATCATTGTTCAGCCAAACGGCGTTCTGTCAAACGACATTCGGCAAAATGGCATTCCGCCAAATGGCTAGACACCCTCTGAATCTTTCTGTAACTCCTGGAAACGCCTCTGAAGCTTCTGAAATAAGAGTATAACGCCTACGGATTCCTGCGGACATTTTTCCAGAGATTCCTGAACACTAATAGTGCACTGCGGTCATTGTGACCCAGGAAAGCATGCTGAGCGTACACTACGTATACCCCGCATACGCAGTGTACGCTCAGCATGCTTTCCTGGGTCATAATGATCCCAGTGCGTCAGTTAATGAACGAAGAAGGCTAAGCAAATATTCTATGAATTCCTTGCAAAATTGCTCTCTTAATGTCTTCAGAAATTACTCCAGGACATCTTTCGAAATTTGTCCATGGAATCTTTCAGAAATATTCCAAAGACTTCCCTCAGATACGCCTATCAACCATACATTTAAAAAGTTTTTCATGCATGTCGTTTAAAACTTGGTTTCCTTCAGAACTCTCTCTAGAAAGTCATTAAGAAAATCCTTCGAAGGGAATAGAAAGTTTCTCCAGCATTTCCTTCATAATTTTCTCCAGGGATCCAGAAGTATTATACTTTTTTATAATGGACATTTTCAGCCTTAGGAAGAATCATATCCGTATTGAGAAGTTCCTTTAAAGATTGATATAGATATGCTTTCAGGCAGCGACCTTTTTTCAGAAAATATTCCGGGGCTTCCTTTAGGAATTCGAAAAAGGTTATTTATTTACAAATTTCTCCAAAAATTCTACGGGAATTTCATCAGCGATTTTATTGAAAGTATTCGTAAGAATGTCTCCAGGAAATGCTACAGTAATTTATCCAGACAATCTAACAAGAACTAGTACAGGAGTTCTTGAATTATTACTTCTAGTGATTCTAGAGGAATTCTGCAAAAATCATACAGAAATTCTTACAGGAGTTCCTCCATATAGTCCAGAAATTTCAAGAGTATTTCCTCTTATAATACCTATTGGATTTTTTGATTCGTGGATTCAGAAATTGTTCCACAAATATTTCCTGGGAATTTATAAAGCAATTTATTTTTGAATTTCTTAAGAATTTAAACAGATTCCTCAACGATTTAATAAAAATCCTCTTGTACTCTATAGAAGGATTTCCCCGAGAAATTTTCGAAAGATTCCTAAAAAAAATCTCATGGAGTTCCGCCAAGCGTTTACCAAGAAGGTTCTTCTGCTATTCCTCCAGGAATTTCTTCAGAAATTCCTCCTAAAATTTCTTGAGGAAAATCCCTGAGATAACTTCAAAAATGCTTTCATAGATTTTTGAAGTTATTGGGCTGGAAATTTCTATATAAATTTCTAAAAATTATATAATTTATTTTTGCAATTCCTTCTGAAATTATTTCTCTATGAATGGATTTTATAAAACAACTACTTCAAAAAATCCTGCAAAAATCACTCCAAGAGCTCCTCCAGGAATAAATTTGAAAGTTTCTACAGGGATTCCTGTAGAAATTCATGCGATTTTATGATATTGCTTCTGAGATTCCTTCTCAATTATCTCCTTGGATTCAAAGATTCGTTCAAAGAAGCGATTCAGCAGTTTTCCAAGAAATTTTGAACAAATTACTGGAGGATTTTTTGAATTCCTGAAATAATCTTCCAGGATCTTTTGAAATAATCTCTGAAAGAAACCTAGAAGATACCTAAGGAGATTCCTAGATAAGATTTCTTGCGGCATTTCTGGGAGGATTCCTGGACCTAAATTCCTGAAGCAATTTTTGAAATAATCACTGGAAGGCTTCTGTTCATAAACCACGTAGACCAAAAATTGACCATCTCGGACGACCACCCCCCTCCGCCCTCATAGACATTTTTCCATAAAAAAAATTAAATTTGTATGGAGCGTAGTCCTTGGCCTGATCCTCCTCCCTTAAAAAAGCTTCGTGGTTTATGTATAGCCCCAAAGAATATTTTATATAATACTAGCTGTACCCGGCAAACTTTGTCTTGCCTACTGCGTTTTTTGACGTTTCAAGTTTCTAGCCAAGCCCAAGTCCCCGATGGAAGAAGTATAGAAAATCGATTTTCGAAAACTCTCAATTTTTCCATGTTTTAGGCCTCATAAACCTTCCTTGGGTGAAAACTAACAGAACAAAACTAAGACGACCAAAATCGGACCTTCCGTTCGCAAGTTATGCGCGGTCCCACGTATGCCACTGCATTTTTATATATATAGATGTGCAAGTCTTACACAGAATTTGACACAACGAAACTTTTTTGTACTGGATGTCAAAGCTCTGTGTCATAAAATATATGGCCTTCGCCCTATTGACCTACGGCCTAATGACATAACATCCCCTCAGACCCCCTGAAACGCTCTGAAACTCTCTGATATGTACTCTTGAGAACTCATGAAACTCCTCCACCTGAAATTCCTGTGAATCTATCCCCTGAAACACCCCTGTTACAACTTGGAACCTCCGAGCCTTAAAAACACCCATGAATCCTCTTGAAACGTCTTTGAAGACCCTCTAAAACTCTCTAAAACAACCTGAAACACCTCTTGAACATCGTCCAACATCCTTGGACACCCCCCGAAAAGTTCACGAAATTCACCCCAAAAGACCTCTGAAAACCCAAAACTCTCCTATATTCCCTGAAACGCCCTAGGAAATCCATAAGACGCCCCTGAATTCCAATAAAAACGTCCCTAAAACCCCCCTTCAATGCTTCCTGAAATCTCCTGAATTACTCTTAGGCTTAATCTTTCAGGACGCGCGCTTTTTAATCCTGAAATTGCACCGCGCTCGCGCTTAATTTGACAAGCGAGCTTTTTTGATAGTGTTGTACTTTTTATAACGGCGCGCGTCCTGAAGGGTTAGATGCCCTTGAAATCCTCTGAAACGATCCTGACAGCCTCTGAAAATCCCCAACATCCCCTGAACCGCTAATACACGGCCCAAAAACCCACTGAATAGCCTCTGCAATGTCCGTAATTTCCCCTGAAACTTACCAAGACATCCTGAAACGCTTTTGAAAATCACCTGAAACCCTCTAATGCGTCTTTGAAACTCCCAGAAACGCCCCTGAGACCCTATCGAACCCGCTGAAAGCCCCCAAACTGCTTCTTCAACTCCCCGAGGCCCTTAGAAATTCCCTGAGCCCTCGAGGACCCCTAAATCGTCCTTGAAATTCTTTGAAACCTCTGAAAACCTCTTGAAACTCTAATTAACGCCTCAAAAACCCTCTGAGACTCCTCAAGGCCCTCTGTATAGCCACTGTAAATAACATGAATCCCGCTGATGCACCCTTAAAACACATCTGAAACTCCTTTAACAAGACCCTTTAAAATGTCCCTGAAACGGCCCTGGGAATACCCTAGTGTCTCCGAGGTCCCCTGAAAAGCTTCTAAAAGTGTCTTGAAAACATCCAGAAATGATCCTTACAGCCCCTTAACCCTCTTTTGGCATTAGGGTCATTTTTGACCCAAACCGTTCACTATGCTAGCGAGCTGTTCCCAACTTGATACAAAAGGAAGGTTAAACACTCTTCAACACCCCTAAGAGCTCTCCTAGAACCCTCTAAAACCGCCAGAAATGCCCTTGAAACATCCGTGTTAGTCCCATGAACTTCCTGGAAACCCTTTTGAAACCTTCTGAAATCCCTTAAAATCTCCGAAAGAGATCACATGGAAATCATCCTCGAAAGAATATCAGGAGTTTCAGAAAAAACAGTCGTAGGAATTTGGAAAATTTCAGGGAAATCATTGAAAGGATTTCTGAAGAATCCGCGACAACATGCTAACGAAATCTTTGGGATGATTGCTCGGAAAAGCTCGGAAGACTTCAGGTTTCAAGCGTTTAAAGTTCCAAGAAAAAACAGTTGATAAATATATAGATTCCAGAGAAATCTACGGAAATATTTCAGGGGAAACCCATGCCATGATATTTCAAGGAATTCCTCGTAAATATTAAAACAAATCCTTGGAGATGTCTTAAGGAATACCTCGGATAGATCTGATGAATTTTGTGTAATTTTCTATAGAGATTTCTGGAAAATCACATGGGAAATTGAAGATACAACTTGAGAAATTTTCAGAAAAACCGCTGAAAAGAATTTTTTTGAAGGGATTTCAGATTGATTTTCCGAGACATCCCCGTAGTAATATTTGAAATCCCTTTGATTTTTTTTAGAAATTTTCTTCAGAGATTCTCAAAAAAATATCACAAAAAATCTTTGGAGAAATGTCAAAAAGTCATTTTTGTGGGCCGATGAAAAGGCGAGAATGGTGGGATGAAATGACATTTCGGTAATGGGAGATATTTTACCCCAAAAAACCCTCCATTGAGGGACGTGCTAATTGAAGATTTTAGGAAAACCGTAGGAGAAATGTAAGGGAAACATTCAAAAGCTTCAAGAAAAATCTTGGAAAGATAACAGGGAATTATCTAGAACAGTTTCTGGGAAATCCTAAAAAATCGATGGCAAGATTTCGAGAAAAAAATAAACTCTCAGGAAAGATGTCCAGACAACCCTTGTGAACCCACATAAAATTTCCAAAAGGTGTTTCAGCGAATTCGGTGGAATCTCACGAGACATTTTTTGGAAATTGCCAGCTACCTTTCAGAGAATTCTTTGGAGAATTGCTGAAAATCCTTCAGAGAGATTTCTGAAAAGTCTTCAGATAGATTATAAGAAATCATTTTAGAGATTTTCTGGAAATTGCCAAAAAGTTTTCTGGTAAACCGCGGAGAACTTTCTAGGAAATGTTTCACCTTGTCACAGTAACAGTGACCAAATTCGTAACCCCTCTATCACCGAGTTGCAATCAACCCGTGGGTTGGTGGAATTTATGTCTCATGGTACCTATTTAAGTCCTAATAAACTCCTGGAAACTCTTTTAAAATCATCTGAAGTCTCATGAAATCACCCCGGTAACCATTCTAGGAAATCTTCGAAAAGATTACATGGAAATTCTTAAGAAAATTGCAGAAAATCCTCGAATAATTGTTAGGAAAATCTTCTACGGAATGTCAAGGGTTTCAGGAAAACTTTCAGAAGGATTTCTGAGAAATCCTTGACGAGAGATCTGGAAATTTTCAAATTTCTTGGGAATTGGCACGGAATCTTCAGAAACTGCTGGAAAATAGTTGTAGAAATTTAAAAAGAAATCTGCGAAGAGCCTTCAAGGAAATCTTCAAGGAGATATTTCTGGAAAATCAGGAAATGTATGTGAAATCCCAGAGTGATCCCAGGCAAAGCTTCGGAGGGATTACTTGCAAATCCTGTATCATGATATATCAATGAAATCTTCGGAGAGATTCACACGGATCAAAGGCGAAATTTCGAGAAGGGATTCCAAGCAATTTTCTTTAGAAATGTCTTAAAAATCTCCCAAAAAAATCAAAGAAAACCTTGGGAAAATTTTGGAAAAATCTTTGGAGAGTAAAACTTTGAAGTGATTTCAGAGATTTCAGGGGAATTTTAAAAAGGATTTCTGTGAACTCTTCGAAAAGATTTTAAAGAAATATCCAAAAGGATTTCAGGAAAATGCATGAGGACTTTTTTGAGAAATTATCTTCAGGGATTCTCAAATAAATATAAGAAATGTCAGATAGTCCTTTCGGCAGACGCATGAAAAGGCGGGAAGGAAGGAGTTCGGTGTAATCTCGCTAAAAAGCGTAGAGATGTCTGGTGTATGGCATTTCGGTAATGGAAGAGTGTTTTACCCCAAAAATTTTCACCCGGATTTGCTTGCCTCTGAGAGACTCCAGAAAACCATCAAGGAGATATAAGGGAAATCTTTATAAGAATACCAGGAATTTCGGGAGAAAATTCTCAGAAAGCTTGTTGAAAATCCCGTATGTACACTACCCGTCATAAGTACGGACTCACAAAAAGTATTGCAACAATATTGCATCACCCTGAATCACCTCGATATCTCTAAAACCAGAACACCTACAAAAATGCCGCCTTCAGAAAAGTTGTTGCTTTTGGTCTTCTGAATAATTTTCCTGAAGACAGCATCTTTGTAAGTCCTCAGGTTTTGGAGATATCGAAGTGAGTCAGGGTGATGCAATATTGTTGCAATACTTTTTATGAGTCCGTACTTATGACGGGTAGTGTATATCGATGAAAATCTTTGTCACGATTTCAGGAAAATGCTAGAGAAAATGCCGTTGAATCTCGAAAGAGATTTCCAGAAATCTGCTAAGACATTTCTGAGAAATCCTCGGAGAGGATATTCTCTAAGAAATTTCAGGAAAATTTTGGATGTTTGGGAAATCGTCGACAGAATTTCAAGAATTTCAGGAAATATTTTGGAAGAATTTTAGCAATTTCAGGATTTACAGAAGGATTTCATACAAACCCCTGGCGAGACGTCTGCAAAATTGCTGGCATTGTTTGTGGGGAATGCTTGGCGAGATATTAACGAAATTTTCGAAAAGATTTCACGAAGAACCTTGGAGAGACTTCAAGAAAATGTTTATAGATCTGTAGAGATGCTGTGGAGATGTTTCAAGGAAATTCTCAAAAATATTTACGGAAAATCTGCGTAGAGATTTATGTATGATTCCACACTGATTTGTGAATAAGTTAAGAACTGTCAGAAGCATTCCCAGTGCTTTTAGGGTCAAAGAAATCTTTGAAGAGATTTTTGAAAAATCTTTGGGAACTTTGTTGAGAAAATTTTTCGGGAAATTCTCAAAATATATAATAGAAAAATCCCTCGCTATAAAAAATGAGTCCTTTTGGCAAATCGATGAATAGCCTGGAAGGGAGGAGTTTGATGTAATCTCGGCAGAAGGCGGAGGAATGCCAGTATATGACATTTCAGAAATGGAAAAGGTTTTGAAACGCTGAAATCCCTCTCTTGATGGGCTTGTCTCTTTGTGAATTTCAAGAAAAAGTTTCGGAAAAATACTGGGAAATCTTAGGAGAGACTTCTAATAAAATTTCAGAGTTCAGAAATTTTCTCGGCAGATTTTAGGGAAATCCGCGAGTATTTTCTCAGAAATCATTGGAGAAATTCCAAAGAAAGTTTTGGAGATATTTAAGAAAAATCATCAACGGAATTTCAGGAAAATTCTAGAAAAAAAAATGAGAATCAGTGGAATCTCAAGAGAGATTTCTTAAAATGTGAAAGATCACTGGAAATATTTTTGGGATATAACCAGAATTATTTCAGAGAAACCTCGGAGATATTTCTACGAAATCCTCTGCGCGATTCCAGGAAAATCTCTGCATTCGACCACACAGTTACAGTGACTAAATTCGTATCGCATCGTACATCGCATCCACTCTGGCCATCGCCTCAAGTTCAATCACGGAGTTGCATTCACCTCGATGGTGGTGTCAGAGAGGTAGCCAAACGGCGATGATTGCAAAAGGGTAAAGACCCGGTCATCGTGATAGAGCTCCGGTTCGGTCCCGAAAAAAGGTTTTTCCTTTTGATGATTTTCTAATTTGTGCTCGGAAAATGCGATTTTTCCATCTTTCGATTCGAGGTGAAGCTACTACGATAGATAGAGTTCTATTTTATTGGAGGCATTAATTTGCGACGGAGTGGGCCGAACTCTTTCCACTTTCTTGATTTGGATACGAGTATACTCTACAGTAGAAAAAAAGCTTCTTCCGATCTCCGGCTTGATAGATTGGGCCCTAATGAAATTAAACAGTCACATGTATGAATAATCCATTCGGGGCCGTGAAACCTCATTTGCATAGCTTTTTGGGAAAACAGCGAATTGTCATTTCACTATACGCTTGTTGATAATGGGCAAACTTGGTCTTTTTCCTAGAGCTCTCTGGACATGGAGGGGAGAGCGGGATAAAACGCGACCTTCAAGCAATGTTCTGATCTAAACCTCCAACAAAAGGCATTGGAATTCCTTGAAAATTTTCCATGTATAGCATCGTATTAGACTTCTTCAAAAACTTTTCATAAATCTTTCATTAGTTTTAAAACTAATCGTGGAAAAATTGCAAGATTTGAAGTGAAATTTTAAAATATCAAGCAATTCGCACAAACGTAACATGTGTGCTGCTCGATGTTAGTGAAACGTGGCGTGTATCAATGGAGAACGCTCGATGGTTGCAAGTCTTCATTAACAGATAACTGCGGTATGAAATTCGTCCATCTGGTTCTACAACTAGATCAACGATGAGCACCAATGTCGTTGTTACCAAAAACCAATAGCGAAGAAATTTCCCAAATGTGTTTGGGTAAAACATTAATTTTGGAGTTTACAGTTCACCGGTGTACATTTCGTACCGACTTTCCCTACCTAGCATTTGCGAAAAAAAAAACTACTTCGAATTCAGCTCATTTCAACCATCGCGAAAAATACGTCACATTCCCATCAATTAAACTTTTCCATTACTGCTTGACTGACTGACTGACTGGCTGGCTGGCTGCTTGACTGAGGAACGGACAGACGAAGCTACGAAATGCTTTCGCCGCTCCGTAGTTTCGGACGCTCGCTCCGGTCGACGTCCATTAGGCTCTATCGCGCGCGTACATTGTGCATTTGTGCCGCGCGGCTCAAGTTTTGTGTAGTTTTTAAAAAATTCATTCCGCATCAGCAAAAATTCTGCACTTCCATCTGATAAACTCCCGGAAAAATAACAAGCCGGTGCAAACACGGCTGGGCCAGGTTGGACCAGGCCAGGCAAAGCTCCGGCCGAGGCAAACTGGATGTGCTGTTTCGTGTGCAGTTTTGGACGTTTTTTTTCTCCGGACAAAAATGGCTTCTGGAGTTGGGTAGTCCGAGGAAGAAGGGGGCGTCAAAGTGTTTGAGGTGGAACATTTTCGCTCGTCTGGAAAACAACCTAGAGGCTTAGCTGCGAAAGCTATGCGGAGCTAGAAGTCAAAATTTTCATTCCAATTTTTAGGTGGTTGATTTTCTGTAGTCGTAGTCGAATAGAAGGAAGGAAGGATTCGTTCTTGCGAGTTGGCTTGCAAATATGTGAATGTGGTACTTTTTTCTTGTTTTGGAAGAAATTTTTAAACAGAATGTTTTTTTTTTGGTTTTATTTGAAATATGCATAGAGAAAGCAGAGCTGGGTTCAAGCAAAGGTCATCTTTTTGAGCTTGAGTTGATAGTACACCAAGATATACTAAGGGTACATGATTTGGCTTGCTTGTTAAACTTTTAGCTAAAAACTGCCAGCTCAATTGTTTCTTTTGCACGATAACCAGCAATGAGGCTCATTCCAACTTGGAAAGCCAACCAGTCCGACCTTTGCAGCTTTACGTTTCAGACAGATGTACAGCTCTGCCACCGTTCCAAATGATCTGGACATAATGTGCGAAGCGCACAATTTGACCGGATTTTGTGAAAATCGTACCCTAACGCGTCGCATTACACCATCCAGAGCGATGTTGAAGAGAATACAGGAGAGTCCGTCACCTTATCGCAGTCCCCGTTCAGATCCAAATGAATTGGATAGTTCCCCTGAAACCCTTACGCAGTTTTGCAAACACCATCCATCGTTGCTTTAAGTAGTCTGGTCAGTTTCCCAGGAAAGCCTTTTTCGTTCATTATTTTCCATAACTCTGTGCGGTCTATACTGTCATATGTCGCCTTGAATTCGATGAACAGGTGATGCGTTGTGACCTGGTATTCACGGCATTTCTGGAGGATTTGCCGTACGATGAAGATCTGGTCCATTGTCGACCGGCCGTCGATGGAGCTGGTTTGATAACTTTCCACGATCTCATTAGTTTTAGGTGACAGACGACGGAGGATGATCTGGGATAGCACATTGTAGGCAGTGTGTGGATTTGTAGATAAAAAGGTAAATATAGAGTTTTAAGCAATTTTATGATAAGTGATTAATAGATACTGTTCGCGTTGGACTAATTCCAGCGCTCAGGCGCTTTTTATTGTACGGGCTGGAATCAGCAAGGTTTGAGTGACAAGCGGAGTCAAGTAGGGGTTTCCCGTCCCTGGCGCCATTCTCGAGCTCGGGAATCCGCAAAGGCCCGCCTTTCGTGGCAGTTAAACGTAGCGAGGTGAAGTTCGTTAGACAGCGAACGAAGTTCTCCGGCGGTCGTCAATAGCCGTCCGTTCAAGTCCATCCACGCTACAACCCCATAGTGGACAGAATATCGAGAGCACGGTCTGTATACGTAGCCAAGTGTCGTGCATAGAGCCGAACCTTATCCGAAGGCGAGGGGTTTCATTTCATCGCGTACGGTGGAACTCACAAGGCGAACCCGTCTAGAAAATTATATCAAGATTATATCATATTGAGTTATGATGTTATAATATTTTTCTCTAACTTATTATGTTATAAACCAGATGCAGGATGATGTTAGAATAACTAAAATTGTAACAAAAAAGTGTACTGGTCTAATCAGGATAATAACCTATTTTGTTATGATCAGATCAAAATTATAACAAAATTTAATATAAATGTTAGCTTCAGGATTACTAGTTTCTATCAGAATGTGATATAATTTTGTTAGATTATTGTCCAAATGTTAAAGAATTAAATCTAAATTATATTACAATAAGTTACCAAACAGCATTCATAACATAATGTGATATAATTGAGTTACAGTATTTCAAAAACACCAAAGATGTTGAACATGATTATATCACAATGAGTTATAAATATCATGGTTTGTTTTGATTATGTTTTATTTATGTTTGGTTTTCCTAGTCGGGAAGCCCTGCAAAGGGTACGTTGGCTCTTCGTCCCGAGGAGACGGTCACAACCCGGGTAGCTCGACAATCCGTTGTAGCAAAAGCTCTCGAGAATCGACAAATCGGAAGCCTTCTGTCCAGCCTCCACCCCACCTCCTATGCACTGATATTTCGGCCATACTCACGAGCTCTAGCGTCCATCGCTGCCGCCATCACTGCAGTGTCAGCGATCAAGCATCGTCATCGCCATTACAACAGGAATCGACCACAGCACAGCCAACCCACGTCCATGGCCAGCAAAGGCCGGAAACGGAGGACATCGAGACAACGCTTCAGGATAAAAAATAACCAGCGCAGGTACGTGGAACCTATGGCTATGTTTGTTTCCGTTTTCCAACCCGTAATATTTTGTAAATAAAAGTTCCAACTCGAATTAGTTGTTCAGAATAGTTCATGTAATCAAGTTTGCAATAGTGAAAATTTGAGAATTAATCCTTTTTAAATAGTGGAACTGAAATTCACTTTTTTTTACAGTAATCCATATCTTTCCAGTTGAGGTAAATTGACTCTCTGAACTTCTACCTTCCGCCCCAAGCGTACGAATCGACAGAGCTTAGGTCGGGGTTTTACCCTTCGTAAACGAGTAGGGTGGCGTATTTCCGGGTTCGTTGGATAACATTGAAGCCGTTCACGAGTCCACTGAGGGAAAAGTCTTCAAAATCGGGCAAATTCAAAACGACAGGGGGTCTCTCGAGTTTCGGGAGTGGTGCTTAAGCCACCTTGTTTCAAAAACCTCGTGAATATTCTTAAACAGTAACAAGGTGCTCATCTAATTAGTGTAATTCTATTTACTTTAACATCTTTACTTAACAATTCGGTGAAAAATTTGCGGTCTCTGCGAATACCCTTGAAATTTATGCGAGGACAGATTGGAAATTTCTGCGAAGATTTTCCCGAAATCTCTGCGAAGATTTCATTCAAATATCTGCGTGGATTTCACTAAAATCCATCCCTACAAAGATTTTCTCGAAATGATGGTAAGGATTTCCTTCAAATATCTGCGAGGATTTCGAATTGATGTATGCCTTCCAATATTGATCCATGGATTCCTTTAGAAAATCCTCCAGGAATTCCTTTCAGTAAGTTATTCATGGATTTCTTTTGAAAGTTCTTAAGAAAATATTCCATGGATCGCTTAAGAATTTCCATCGTAAGACCCTCCTGACATTTCCCCAAAAACTCCCTTAGAAAAGCTTTCACAGTTTTTTTTTTCAAGAATTCGTCCGAGATTTTTTTTTTCAGAAAATCATCCACGGATTCCTTTAGAAATGCTTTCAGCGATTCTTTGAGAAAATCAACGGTTACTCCAGAAGTTTCTCCAATGATTTCTTCAGAAAATCTTCCTCAGACTCATTCAAAAGCTCTTGCAAAGATTCCTTTGAATATGTTTCCAGCGGTTCTTTGAGAAGTTTCCCTGCAGATTTCTTCAAAAGTTCCTAATGCGATTTTTCCACAAATGCAAATGTGCCCAAAGATTCCAAGTCCAAGGAAATCTTCTATGGATTTTTGTTTTAAAATTAATCCATAGATTTCTTTAAAAACCACTCCAAGTGTTCAGTTTTAAAATCCACCAGGGTTTTATACAGAAATTCCGTCGGTGATTGTTTTAGAATTTCTTACAAAGAATTTCTAGAAATTTTAAGAAGAAGTTCCTTCAGATATTTTTTTATGAATTTCCCTTAGAATGTTTTTAGTTCCTTCTGAAAATCAACCAGGAATAACTTAAAAAGGTTTTCTAGGGATTCATTGAAACAATTCATCGGAAATCTATTAAGGATTTTTTTTTCAGAATTTTCAACAAGAACTTCTATAGAAATTCTTTAAGATTTTTTAATAATTTTTTTCAGTGATTTTATCAGAACATTTTCTAAATATTCTTTAGGAAATTCGTTGAAATATTTCTTCTGGAAGTCCACCAGAGAAATGCTCAGGAATCGCTTCAGATACTTTTGAAAATTCAGAAGTTCCAGCAGGAATTCATACAGAGATTCCTTCAGGGTATCACAGAAAAATGTATCCGGCATTGACCCTTATAGTAGGATAACTCCAATAATTTCTGCAAGAATTCTTCATGATATTTTAAAAAAATATTTCCTGGAAATTCCAACGGAAAATCCTTAAGAAAAACCTTAATAGCTTTTTTTTCAAGGAATCTTTGCAGACGCTTAGCTATTTCCTGGTATTTAGATTTTTTTTTTTTTCAGAAATTCGTCCACAGATTTCTTTAAAAATTCTTTCAGAAAATCCTCCTAAAATCGTATTCTTCAGTATAATTCTCCAATAGCTTTTGAATGGGAAATCTACCAAGGATTTCATGAACATTTTTTCAGGTATTTCTCCGGGAAGCTCCTAAGAAATTCCTTTAGGGATTCTTTCAACCATTTCCCTGGGATATTTTCGGATATTTTTCCAGACATCCATTTAAAAGTACTTCTCAAGACTGAAGATTTCTAGAGAAATTCTTT
Organism: Aedes albopictus; assembly: GCF_035046485.1. Taxonomy (NCBI): domain Eukaryota; kingdom Metazoa; phylum Arthropoda; class Insecta; order Diptera; family Culicidae; genus Aedes; species Aedes albopictus. Next base: position 38,653,788 of record NC_085136.1, read on the forward strand.
TGGAGTTTTCTTCTGAAATTTCTGCAAAGAAATATTTTTATCTCCAGAAAATTCTTCAGAATTTAAGGGATCGCTTTATGAACTTTCATCAAAATTCCTTTCTTGGAGTTTTTTAGAAATTCTCTTAAAATTTCCTTACAAATTCTGCATTGCTTCAGAAATTCTTCTAAAGATTTCTCTGAAATTTATTTGATAAGTTTCGTTATTGATTTCTGTAGAAATTCATACATGGTTTTATTATTTAAATGATCATGCTGTTATATCAGAAATATCTCCTAAGATATCTTTGGAGATCTTATAATATTTTTTTTTGTACAGATATTTCAGCATAACTTAAGATTTTTTAAGGAATCTCCGTATGAATTTCTAAGAAATCTCTGGATGATTGTCTCAAGAAAGCCTTTAAAACTCCTAGAGATGTCTTTGGTAACTCCTAGAAGAAATTCTTGTTTTTTTTTTCAAGATTTCCTGGACAAAAAAATCTGAAGCAATTTCAGAAGTTATCTTTTGAGTAATTTTTGCATGAATGCCTAGAAAAGTGCCTGAAGAAACTTCTTAATTTATCAGAGCCCCTTTTGTTTTAGAAAAAAAAATAAAGAGGGACTTAAGGAGAGACTCGAAGGAAAAAAATCCTTGAAAAAATCAGGAGGGAATCCTGGAAATTCCGTAGTGGAATTTCTGAAGGAATCTCTTGAAAATGTCTTCAGAAAAAGCAGACAATAATACTATGCAATCTTGAAGAAATAACTTAATACATTTTTTGAGAGATCTCTGGAGAATTCTCTGAAGCAATCCTTGTAAGATACCTTTGAACAAATTCTCATAAAACATTTCTTTACAGTTTCTGAAGGGATTTCTGAAGACGAAAATACCTGAGCATCTAATTGAGGAATTATCTGAAGGAAATGTGACTGAAAAAATAAGAAAAATCCTGGAGGGATTCTTATGAACTTAAGAACTACTTAAAATTTAAAAAAAAATGAATCTTTGAAATAATACCAGAAAGCACTGGAAAAGTCTCTACAGGTATTCAAGGACAAATTTCTTGAGAAATTCCTTGAAAAATGTTAAGGAATAGATTTTGGAGTAATTTCTGCAGGAATTGTTGAATATAATCAGTGAATGGAAAAAACTAGGGGAATTTGCATATAAAGACCCGGAAAAAACACCACGATGGCGTAGTGCACGTTTGCACCAGCGTTTGTTATGATGTTCGGTTTGGTGAATTTTTTAAAGGAATGTATGTACTAAAGTCGTAGATCTGCTGCTGGTGCAACTTCCTTCCTTTTCGCCGTATTCACTGAATAATTTCTTTCAAATTTTTACATCGATCGTTCATATACATGCATCTAGAGTTTTATCGTCAATAACGAACATACCTGATGCGCTTGAAAGGTGGATGAAGCCCTTCAATAAACGCCTGAATGACAAGAACAATATGAAAATTCCATTAAACAAAATTCAGTCTACTAATTAGCGTAAGACTGGAATCTGGCAAAAATCACAGCAAAAGCAGATCTCATTTCCAAAGTTGTTACAGCCCAGTTCAACAACCTCGTCAGTCTCCAAAAATATCTGTCTCGAGCAACAGACCCGCCTCCATAGACACCCAAATAAACGGACCATCTGCCGGGTAGGCGAACGCAAAGAGCAACAGCCTCTGGGCGTCTAATCTTCGTCCTCACCCCCAACTCAACGCCTAGCCATCTTCAGTTGTCTCCATCTCTCAGATTTCAGATCATTCGCATCCAAAACGCAACGCCCCCACTCACAAACATCCCATTCGTTATTGATCCAAACCGTAGAGAGGCGCTATAAAACGTCTCCTCCCTCCAGCAACAGCCATTGCACCGCACCGTCTTGAAACCATCTTTCATGGTATTTTCCTCCTCAGCCGAAATTTTCGGAAGGCACATCAGCAGCCCAGCATCGCATCATCATCATCAACAACGTTATCCTCGTCATCATCGTCGTCGTCGTCGTTGCTGTCGTCCCAGCAGCCGTTTGTCGATAAATACGACAAAATGCGGGTCGACGCTCGCAAAAGTAGTCCTGCGTCCCCCCAATCAGACAAATTCTACCTCCAAGGCCCCCACCCTGCTCCTTCCTACTGCTAACGACTGACTGCGTTTTTGGGTTCACGCCGAGTTCAATGAATTTTCCCAGCAGCCAGCCTCTCACAACGCAATTCTTGTTCTTCTTCGCCGCTTCCTTCAGGCTCCGGTTGTTCTTTCCGAAGTCGGAGGGTGGTATTTTCCCAAGAATTCTCCCCACCACACCGGATCGAACCAATTCAGAACTGCTCCGCATTCTGGTGGAAGGTCCTGACTTTGTGGAGCTGTTACAAGGCGAACGGTTTCTCCTGTGAGTGTGTGCGTGAGTTGTGTAGATATTTTTTCGGCAGTCTGTTGTTGAGATGCGGCCGCCGTCGCCGGCCGTCGTCTAAATAAGGCCGACTGGGGTTGTCGTGGTCGTCAGGAGCCGGGGGGGTTCCAGACCAGACAGTTTCGAACTGGACCTACCCCAATGGGTGGATGGCCTCAGCCAGCCGTCAGCGTAGAAGTCGGCGTCACCATCCGTCGGGTCGGTCGGCTGGTGGTTGGATGGTTGATGCGCAAAAAGGCCCCCCTAGTCGGCGGTGGCGGTGGCACTGGGGCTGCGAAGGCATCAGGAGAGATTGGACGAAAGGAAAATTATGTTCTTACACAACAACCACAGACAGACGGTACGTTTTCGCAGCTGCAAGAGAGAGGGTAGAAGATTGCCGTCAGCGTCTTGCGTTTTTGTTTAGGATGTAAGGGCAACGGATTCTTTCTGGGACGGACGCGGTTTGTGAGATGGGACCGAAGAAGATCTAATTGGTGATAAGATTTTTTTCATCAACGCGTCGGAATTGGAATTGACTTTCAGATACCTATGTCTTCAGTGATTTGAACCTTTAAGTTCACATGAGTCCTCTTCTTTCTGACGCTACATTCCTATCAGGCCGAAGCCTGCTTATAAATGGATTGATGCTTAATTCTTAGCTACCGCTCGATTTTTGGTGAATCTACAGGCATCAAAAACTCATTCCTTGGAAGTTTTTCAAAATGCATAATATAACAGATAATGACACAGAAATGCATGACTATTTCGTTATTATGGAAGTTTTCACACCTCTAGTAAATTAGAAAAAAATCTTGGACTTTCTATCCTAAAGATACGTTTTTTTTTATATTCTTCAAAAATACTCGCCAAAATAAAAGTTTTTACAAACACTGGCATTACGCTTAAACCCGCCCGGTAAAAAAACGGTCCATAGACAACGAACTACGCTTTTCTACCGTTTTTACTTCGAGGACGACGACGCCAGTGATGATGGCGTGTAGGCTACCTTTCCTGGTGCAAGGTGAATAAACTCCCGTAACCCTTTGCAGTCTCTGTTCTATTGCCGAATATATACCTACCTATCCACATTTTTTTGTGTGTGCTCCTTTTAAGATATGACCCCCCGTCGTATTCTGCCCGTACATCCGTACAAATTTCTCCAACAGAGCCCATCCAGCACTCACTCTCCGTTTCCATTTTTGTAGGTACCCAGGTACACAACGCTGGCTGATGATGGTGCAACCGGCAAATTTTGGCTGTGCACATTAACTGTGTGTTTGTCTCTAATGCACAACATAACGGCTTGCCGAAAAAACGCGGCTTTTTGTTCTTTGGGGTTAGTTCCTTTTTGCTTACTTTTTGGCTGGTTCCCCGAAAATTTAGTTTTGCGACTCCTTTCGCTCGGCAAGGTGTACGGAAAGGTTGTGTGTTCGTTCCGGTTTTATGACAAGTTTGTGGTTCTGCTTCTCTATCATACATCAACAGTCTCTGGTAAGCACTGGTTGTTCACCGTCATTCTCTATCTTCACTATTCCAGTTTTGGAGATATCCTGATGTTCGTATATCCGTATAGCTCCTGGTTCCTTTTACTCACTCGATCTTGTTGTGGGCCTTTTGCGGCCCGACGCCCCCTGGTATATACGCCATTTCTTTTGCAACGGTGCCACGATCTGCGTAACTCCTTGGTCACTCCATATATCGACGCTCTGGCACATTGTTTCAACGATTTTGTGGGAGCTCAAGTAGTCGTTACTGACCACTACTGGCATCTCACTGCGTGCTGTCCAGATCCGTGGTCAGACAAATATTACGTGCTCTGAAGTCTCTTCGGAGTTCGGACAGATTGAAACAAGTATGGACTCTGCAACGTTGGAAGTACTTCTTGAAACATACATGACCTGACCAAAACTGTCTTCTTCTCTACTCGATCAGGCAAAGGCCGCGGCCGGGGTGGCCTCTGCTGTACATAGTAGCCGTCTCCATTCCACTCGGTCCATGGCTGTTTGTCTCCAGTTCCGCACTCTGCGTAGGGTCCGCAGATCTTCCTCCCCTTGGTCGACCCACCTAGCTCGCTGCGCTTCATGTCTTCTTGTACCGGTCGGATGACTCTCGAGAACCATTTTAGTCGGGTTGCTATCCCATCCCGACATTTTGGGATGGGGTCCCTGAAAATCCTCTGCAACTTTCTGAAATGCCCCAAAGAGGGGGATCTTTGGGGACCCTCTGGGACCCCATGTAGCGCACTTCAGACGCTCAGAAACTCTCTAAAACTTCTCCGTTATGCTTCCGTAACGCCTCTGAATACCGCCGAAAACGCTCTGAAACATCCTGAAATGCCTCTAAAATCCCCCTTAAACCCCCTCGGACCCCTTGTAACGCACCTGAAACGCTCCGAAACTCCACCGTAACGCTTCCATAGCGCCTCTGAATCCAGCCGAAAATGCTCTGAAACTGCCTGAAATTCCCTAAAATCCCCTTAAAACCCTCTCGAACCCCATGTAACACACCTAAGACCCTCCAAAATCCCCGAAAACGCCTCCGTAAGGCGCCTGAGTCTCGCCAAAAATGCTCTGAAACTTCCTGAAATGTCTCCGCAATCACTACAAAATCCCTTCGAACCCAATGTAACGCATATGAACCCCCAAAAACGCCTGCCCTGCGCTTCCAAATCCATCTAAGACCCACTTGGACCCCATGTAACGCTCGTGAAACTCCCGAAAACGTACCTGTAACGCCTCCAAAACCCGTCGAAAATCATCTGGAACTCTCTGCAATGCTTTCGAAAACCCCCTCAGACACCTGGTATCCCGCGGAAACCCCTTGGGATCCTCTGTAACTCCCGTGTGGCTTCCATTTGCTCATCCCTATAAACATTCCCTGACAGCTGTTGCAATAGTTACCGTCATTGTTAAATATATTATTATGCACAATATTGATTCGGAGTAGCTTTCCCTCTTCTTATGCAGGGTTCGAAAAAGGTGCATAAAGTAAAAGTGCATAAAAATAACATGCATAAATTGAGGTTTTAGTGTATCACAGTTTTTGCGTGCATCAATGACTCCTAATTCCTTTTACTCACTCGGTCTTGTTGTGGGCCTTTCACAGCCCGATGCCCTCCGAGAATTATTTTAAAATGTTTTAATTCCTATGGTGTTGATAAGAATTTGTCAAAGGAATTCCTCCAGAAATAGTATCAGAGTTTCCTCCAGTAGGCGAAGCTCTCCAAAATTGGACAATATTGAACATTTTTCAGCTAAATGTGCTAGTTTTCACGTGAATATGCCTAAATAAGGTAAACTGCGTCGATATTTTCCGTATGTCATTGATTTTGAGAGGTCTTGTGAAATTGCTGGAAAAGCTTATGAAAAAATACCTGAAGTAATATCTTAATCAATTTCTGCAGGAATCTCTTAAAGAATCCCAGGAGATATTTCTAACGGAACCGCAGGAGTGGTTTTTAAGGTGAATTTAAAACAAAGCCACACCTTGAACTTTCAAAAGCACAAACCTTAGGAACCAAACATTGCAACAAGCTGAAAAGTTGATCGATTGGTAACCCGCTGGGGGCAATTTCTTTGAAACTCCATGGAAGAAATTTTGAAGAAATTGCTATTCATGAAGGTATCTCTAAAATTCTGAAGAAGTATCTGGAGATATTTTTAAAGGAATCCTTGAAGGCATTTTAAAGGCAACCCGACCAGGAATTTCATAAAGAATCGCTGAAGATATTTCTGAAGAATCCCTGTAGAAGTCTCAGTCATTACTCTTGAATGAAGCTCTGGAGAATCCCATTGAAGAAATTCCAGGGATATTCTTAGAGAAATCCTAGAAGGAATTTCTGAAAAACTTTCTGGAAAAACTCCTAAGAAAACCTTTGGTGGTATTATTAGAAAAATGTTTTGAGGATTTTTTAGGGAATGTATACAGTAGGACTTGGCTTGACATGACGTGATTGACGTGAATGTTGAAGTTTTGTCTGTCGTCGATTAACATTCCAAGATCGGGTTAAGTACAGTCGAGTCAAGTACAAGACACTGAAGACGACCTTACAGTTGAGGTCGAAATACGTATCTGTCAAAGGATGCAAATTCTTAGTGGAATTCAAAGGAACCGTACTTAACCCGATTTTCTTTTTATTTAAAGATATTCCTCTAACAAGCCCAGATTAATCATCATTCCAAGATCGCTTGTCACTGCGAGTTTATGGTAAGTTCTCCTACTGTATTGTTGACCTGCTGCGCTATAACTCCTTCCGGTTGTTTATAATCAACACTTTGGTGTTGTGATGGACTTATATCCTCTCGCACATTCAGTACTCTACCATTTCGACCACCTCCGTGGCTCATACTTCCACGACTATCATAATCTGTAGGTCAGCTCCAGAGGCACGTCCTCCTCCATTTGGGAAATTTGCGCCATACAACCATGATCACGACGTCATCCAGATACTCTACTTACATAACTTAACTCGTTAAGTTAAACTGCAGTAACTCATTGTTTGTCGCATTCTACACCATCGGGTCCATTATTGGCTGTTCATAAACCACGTAGACCAAAACTTGACAATCTCAAAAACCGCCTCCCTCCTCGTAGACTTTTGTCCATACAAAAATTTATATGGAACGTGGACTTTGACCAGACCCCTCCCTCCCTACCAGAAAAAGTTCACGTGGTTTATGAACCGCCCCTTAGGTGGGAGCCTACACGAACAATATACACACATTAGTGTGGACGAATGGTCGTTTGGCCGAAAGCCGTTTGGCCGAATTATGTTCAAAAGAATTCAAAGGAAGTTTTTGACATTCCAACTACCAACATGATCATCAGAAATATTTCCTTCTTTTAATCATAGGCTATTCTTTCTAGTTTTCACATTCAGGGATGAGTTGGCGTTGAATCTGTCAATATGTTATCAAAGATTTTTCCTTCTTTGAATCATATGCTGTTCTTTCGAGTTATACTGATGCGAGGAATAGTGACATGGTCACTTAAGTTCATCATTTATTGTCGGTCAAACGGCATTCGGCTAAATGGCATTCGGCCAAATGACCCTTTCAGCCAAATGGCGTTCGGCCAAATGGCGTTCGGTCAAATGAGCCGGAACCCTTGGTACCGGGAAGTGACTGAGCACGGTATACGGGTTGCTCAAGCGGAGCAGGCGTAGTGGGCTCTATGATAGGATACGACAACTAGTCAGCCCAAAAGAGACCAATTTGGGGACCAATAATCTTAGCAACGCGGAACAAGACAGCAAGCTGTGAAATTAGACAGAGAAGTTGCAGGTGTCACATCCTATCCTAGAGTGGGCTCTGCTGGGCCTCACCATAAATTCCACACATCCAGAAACAACTCAGTACAAGCGACATGGCACCGCTTCCAAAGTGTCACAGCCCAGCTAGGAGTCCCTCGGGCACATCAGGAATGATGCTAGTAAGTTCCGGATTATGGAATACTGGCCATTTTTTGTAATTGGTAGCTGAGATGGTACACTAGGGTATAACTTATTTTTCACAGCCATCGGATCATTTTGCGGTCATCGAGAAAGTTTTTTGGCATATAGTCATCTACCAAGGGGTTTAATCATTAAAAGCGCCACCTAGCGGCAAAAATCGAAAACTTAAGATTTCTATATATATTTGACCACGTTTTCCCATACGTAGCTTCTGAGAGCCCGAAACAACTGATTTGGGAAGTAAGACTTGACATTTTTCGATTTTTTTTGTTTTTCATATAAATGTGGGCCACCTTATAGTACACGCTTAGTTAACTATGCACAAGTGAGCTGGTAGCGATGGGCATTCTATCCTTTTAGTAAGGTCGGGTGACACTGATTTGAAACGGCGGATGGACTAATGTCGGCGCTTTCTTCCATCCCATAAAACGGTGGCGTTACCTTACCTTTTCCTGGCTTGTACCCAGCTTAGGCAACTAACTGGGTAGAAATAGGTTCAAATGGACAATTCTGATTAGCGCTGATCCGGCTCTGAGCTCAGTCCCCATAGGTTTCGTCGATAAATGACGTAGAATTTTAGAGGGAGCGGGGAATCCCTGAAATTGCTACGAGCCATGTATTAGGTATGGGAAAAAAGGCTACGAGGAGGGAGGGGGTGTTGAAAATTGGTTGAAAAATGCTACGTCATTTATGAAAAGCCCCTAAGGGCCTGTGCCAACCCTCGTCCAGGTCCCCGAATGTCCAGGTTCAGCATTATTGGCGACTACTTCACTGGCAGTCAGGGATAGCGGCTCTAGGGGGGACCCAACAGAAATGATTACTAAATCCATAAACAATGTGATCGACAGTGGACTGACAGAGGGAACGGGTAGTGGATAGTTGCCGAACAGCTGTACGAGCTGATCGGCTGCACGAGCGGACGTACTAACATCAGGAAGGACCTGAAACTGAAACAGGGTCTGCTGAAGCTCCGCAATTCGCTGGCTCTGGCCAAGAAGGAGTACGATCTCCTGGTTGAAAAGCGGAGTACGGCTGGCGCGAGCAGGGAGGAGGGTCCACCTAAACGGGTCGCTTCCTCTTTGATGGCAACGCGACGATGCAGCACGAAATCATGCTGCTCACCGGAGACGTAGCGAAGAGATCAAACCGCCCCACGGCTCGAGTTGCATGGTCGAAACCTGCCGAGTAGACGCGGCCCATAAGCGTCTGGCAGAGACGGGGGGAAAGCCGAAGAAGAAGAAAGGGACGGCAAGCGCGAGTAATCAGAATGCCAAGCCGGTTGCAATACGCGCAAGAGGCAGGGAAACCAAGCCAAAAAGAGGCCAATGCTAAGAGGAACGGAGGCCAACCGGATCAAGGGAAGGAGAACCCTTGGATTACGGTTGGAAAGAAGAAGGAATTGAAAAAAGTGAAACCAGCCCGCAAGCGCGAACGGAGCAACGCACTGGTCTTCAAAACTGAGGCAGACTAGCACTAGCACTAGCTCACGAGGTATTGGGTGAAAAAGTGCAGGTAAGAGTCCCAACGGCAGAGGCGGCTCTCCAGTGTAAAAATTTAGACGAGATCACTGACGCAGAGGAGATCGCAGCCGCACCAAGCGTATCGATCCGCCTGTGAAAAAGTCCGGCTGGCAGGCACGCAGATTGCCGCGATCAAGCTCGCCGTAAACCGTGTAGCTGCCGACTTAAAATAGGGCTACTAACTCCAATTCAAGGTGTCACTCGTGGGATCAAATATGAGTCTTAAATTGAATAAAAAGCTAGTGGTGTTGCTAGCGGCGAGACCAACCCTATCGCGTGAAGCGGGTTGACTCGGTCTCCGTTAAGGAGAGGAGAGGAAGAAAGAGTAGAGAGTTATATATGTAGTGTGAGCATCTGAAGTCCGTTTCCTTTCCCGGCTAGCCTGTCGGCGGAGATAGTGGACAATCGATAGCATCCACAGAAATAGCGTGGTTGATGGGGGCCATCAATCAAAAGCGAGACGGGCTCTCTGCGATGGAGGTAACTGTGCAGCAGCTTGGCTCCATAATTGACCTTGCGTCCTCGAAGTCGAATATAAGCAAGGACCTCAAGCAGGCCCTGTTGCGACTTCGAAAGTCGGCCAAGCAAGACCACAAGAAACTTGTGGAAACTGCAGCAGTGGCATAACCGGTGAAAGCATAGGTTTCGACGTCTACCTAGATGGAGATCTTCACTTTAAAGCTGAAAAGGCTGCCCCGTCCTGGATGGAAGAGAACAGACGGTTGCGACCATTGTTAGGCCCTCAACAACTACAAAGTAGCGCGGACCAGGGAGAGGACTTCCCTTGGACTACAGTTGAGCAGCAGAGGAAGAAAAACAAAACCGCTAGATGGGCAGGAGCTTAGGGACACCAAACCTAGGAGACGTAGGAGGGTAGGTGCCAAGCGCGAAAAGGGCGACGCACTTGTAATCAAGACCGAACAGTCTAAGTACTCGGACGTCTTGAAGGCGATGATGCGAAGCGACGCCAAGCTCAGAGATCTGGGATGTACTCGTACGGGTGAGATGATCCTCGAGCTCAAGCGTGAAAAGGAGCTCAATGGCGCAGCCGGCAAAATTCTGGCGGAAGAGGTCCTTGACGGTCGAGGTGCAGGTGGCCATCGCTGCCATTAGGCTACGAAAGGGCCCGGCAGGGGGGGACAGGTGGCCTTGGTACAGCTACCTGTGACGGACGCTAACAAGTCCGTTACTCTAAGGAAGCTCAAGGTGGGCTGGTCAATATGCCAACTAACCTTGCACGAGCCACCGGAGGTTTTCTTCAGGTGTCTGGAACCAGGACACAAGTCATGGGACTGCAAAAGCCCTGACACATACAAAGGCTGTACGAGTTCACCCACGTGTTTGATTTGTTCCGGAAAATCCGTGAACAACAAGCACCCAACGGGTAGTCCAAGGTGCACGGCCTTCAGAAGAGCTGTTCCGGATAAATAACAGTGCTGATAACGCAGCTGCACCTGAACTATTGTGACGCAGTTCAGCAACTGCTTTGTCAGGTGGTTTCTGAGTACTAACTTACTTTCAGTCCTGAGCACTGCCGTTGAATTAGATCATATTATTTCATTTTCGGTTTCTGTAACGGTTTTTGGATTTCGAGAATAGTAGGTTGTTGGCCCAAGGTCCGCTATCTACCGTGGTGGGGCTGCCACCTTAGGGATAACTTCCTGTGGATGAGTATTTCATACTCTGCCTCTGGGCGCCAGAACAGACGCTGTTTAAGCCGCACCTCCTTGATGAACAGACGCTCGGGACATTCCTCCTCAATCTAGCTGAAATCAGAAGAAAAACAGTGCCCACAGGCTGCACTACCAGCTAAGCACACAACTGACGGTCTTTGTCATCACTTGACCCGTGGAAGCATGATGTAGGAACTTATGAGGACCAGAGCTATGTTGGACGCTCTCCTTATCGACTCACCGTTTTGTAGCGGTTTCTGATTGGGGGATGGATATCATCACCATAGTGGAAACATACCGATAATTAAAAGACACGTTTAGTAGTGTCCGGAAAAATGGCGGCGATGTGGATGACGGGTAAATACTCCGTCCAGGAATTGTTGTCTGTTACCTACGAGGGCTTCGCGGTCGCCAAAGTAATCGGGGTCTTCTTTTGTAGCTGTTATAGATACGCCTCCGTAGTGGTCTATTGAGCAGTTCACGCAGAACTGGACTGTATGACGACCGTGCCGACAGGGCGAAGGCCGTTGGTTATTGTGGATGACTTCAATGCCTGGGCCGTGGAATGAGGAAGCCGCTTTACGAACCAGCAGGGTCAGATGCTAAAGACACTGGCCAGTTGCCATGCTAGATGTCGATCTGGCCAATGTTACTTTTTGTAGTCCTGGTCTAACAAATAGTTCGAACTGGAGGGTAGACGATGACTACACTCACAGCGATCACCAAATCGCCAGTATCGACTACAACGAGGTATTTAGGGAGGCGCTCCTCCGTGAGCGAAACTTACTCGGTTTAAGCGGTGACGAGCTGCCCAGGCAACCAGTGGTCGTATAAGATGTTGCATAAGATGATAAAGTGGAGGCGATATGCGTACATTTTACATGCGCCTAAAAAGAGGCATGCACGCATATGGCCTCCACTTTATCATGTTATGCAACATCTTATACGATTACTGGTTGTCTGGGTGGTAGCGGTGCTCTCACGTGCGTGCGATGCGACCATGCCTAGGCATGTCCATCGTAGAAATGAGAGACCACCGGGTTATTGCGGACCTGTGCCGCGTCTGCCTACGGGCTATGCGGCGGATGCAGCGAGCACGATCTGAGAAAGAGCGAAACGAACGACGAGCGGTGTTCGCCGTTTCTAAAGACGCGCTAAATACTGAGATAAGAACTGCGACACTCAGACGGGCACTACCGTCTTCTTCTGCAAGGCGCGTTTCTAGTTCAAATTTCGCTTGAATGTATTTTTCTTGAGCCGCAATTTCTCTGCTGCGAATTGCTCGCTCCTTCTCCATCAAGGCTCCTTCCTCTTCCAACTGCCTTCGCTCTTCATCCATCTTGCGTTTCTCCAGCAAGGCTTCTTCCTCCAAGCGCTATAAGGTCATCTGCGCTTGTAATCTGGCGTTCGACGAAGTGGTTCTCACTGACTTCGCTATGCCGACATCCTTTGCTGGGTCCTTCGGGTTAAAATCGGCACCGTTTGGTGGAGGGGCGTTCCTAGCACCGTTCTTACCTGCTGTAGGTGCTAAACATTGCTGCGAACACTTTTACCATCCTCACCCCTTTTACCAGCAGCGGCGGTTTTAGCGTTCTTCTTGCTCGCTCCGCACTGAACAAAACCCCCCGCCCAAGATCGACTGAGAGGCGATACGATCACGCCCCTTAACGACATTCGGTCGGAAACCGTATGGTCCACCGACCGAATGATGTCATCTTAAAATCGGATGACAGTGATATGAAAATATTATGTCGACCATATGGTCGAGCAACTTTGTTTTTTAGCGATTGATAACAATAAAGTCACCGCTATCTTTCTCAAAAAATTATGTGCTTAGTGGCAAGGGTACCCTTGCGGGCACCCTTTTCAAAAAGTATGACATATCCAGAATAGGACATGCGACGCAATATCGTCAACGTCCCGGGTGACACGATCAAGGAACTTGTTACGCTATCGATGAATAAATTCGGTGCATCTGTGCGGCCTTCGCTCTGCAACTAATATTCATTCACATAGCGTGCGTCGACTCATACGCGAATAAGATGATCGTCATCCGCTTTTTAGAATGATTGCCGTATGACTGATTCGTCATTCGAAAACACGATTTTGATAATTTGGACTGGATGGTCGGACAAATCAGTCGATTTCGGGATGGGGTTTTCGTTCAGTGCGGTGTTGAGTGGTGTCGTCCCGAGAGGTGCAAGGCAGGTTTTACATTTCCAGGATCGATCTGCGACTCCGGGTATCACCGGCACAAGAGTAGTGAAACCAGACGCAGCAATCATCACATGCTACCATGCCCGCATCGGCAGAATCGGGTTTCCTACAGGCTCCGCAATTATGGGTACACTGAACCAAAACCCCATCCCGAAATCGACTGATTTGTCCGACCATCCAGTCCAAATTACCAAAATCGTGTTTTCGAATGACGAATCAGTCATACGGCAATCATCCTGAAAAGCGGATGACGATCATCTTATTCGCGTATGAGTCGACGCACGCTATGTGAATGAATATTAGTTGCAGAGCGAAGGCCACACAGATGCACCGAATTTATTCATCGATAGCGTAACAAGTTCCTTGATCGTGACACCCGGGACGTTGACGATTTTGCGTCGCATGCCCTATCTTGGACATGTCAAATTTTTGGAAAAGGGTGCCCGCAAGGGTACCCTAGCCACTAAGCATATATTTTTTTAGAAAGATAGCGATGACATTATTGTTATCAATCGCTAAAAAACAAAGTTGCTCGACCATATGGTCGACACTCCATTTCCATTTCGCTGTCATCCGATTTTAGGATGACATCATTCGGTCGGTGGACCATACGGTTTCCGACTGAATGTCGTTAAGGGGCGCGATCGTATCGCCTCTCAGTCGATCTTGGGCGGGGGTTTCCGTTCAGTGTAGCGGCATCCTAGCTCATCTTTGAGAAATGTTCGGATTGGTGAATATCTAAGTAGCAGCGGAGTTACTCGACAGCAGCTCAAAGCTAAAATTGTTGAAATTAGCATTTCTTAATTTCAAAAGTATTTTATTCTCAGTGTAGGAAAATGCTGTCAGTGCCATGCTGGCAGTGACCACGTGGCCCGGGTTGTTTACAGGAGTTAAAGAGCCAACTGTCAGAGAGGTGGCGGGAGTGTTACACTGAACGGAAACCCCCGCCCAAGATCGACTGAGAGGCGATACGATCACGCCCCTTAACGACATTCGGTCGGAAACCGAAAGGTCCACCGACCGAATGATGTCATCCTAAAATCGGATGACAGCTATATGAAAATCGAATGCTGACCATATGGTCGAGCAACCTTGTTTTTTAGCGATTGATAACAATCATATATCCGCTAGCCTTCTAAAACATGATGTGCTTAGTGGCCAGGGTGCCCTCGCGGACACCCTTTTTCAAAAAAATGGCATGTCCAGAAATAGGACATGCAACGCAAAATCGTCAATGTCGCGGGTATAACAAACAAGGAACTTGTTACGCTATCGATGAATAAATTTGATGCATCTGTGTTGCCTTCGCTCTGCTACTAATATTCATTCACATAGCGTGCGTCGACTCATGCGCGAATAAGATGGTCGTCATCCGCTTTTTAGGATGATTGCCGTATGACTGATTCGTCATTCGAAAACACGATTTTGGTAATTTGGACTGGATGGTCGGACAAATCAGTCGATTTCGGGATGGGGTTTTCGTTCAGTGTAGGAGTGCTAACGCACACAAATGCACTGATGTGCGACCAGGCTTATGCATCGATAGAGTAGTTAGGTCGCCATACATTTAGTGGCAGGGCATGGCTCTTGCGGCTTTCAGATCGATATCAAAGATTCAAATAACGCTTTTTGTATTGAGAGTTCTCTCTCTGACAGAACTCTCGTCTCCTCTGAAAGGGTCCTGGGACAAATATTTCCGGTGGAGATTTCCACAATATTTATTCCATTTTTGGATCGTTGATGTCCGCCTTGGTTGCCTAGAAAGGCACTTGTAATAATTACGTCTGGTGGACAGTGTTGCCACATTTAAATCTGTATTTTGCCTTTCAAAAATCTTTATAATCTGTATCACCATTTTTTGTCAAAAATCTGTATGAAATCTGTAATATTACGCGAAAAATCTGTTTGAAATTCTGTAAGTTTCTGAAAAATCTGTATAATCTGTATCATTTCCAAAAATCTGTACATCTGTACATACAGAATTCTGTATGAAAAGCTGCAAGAAAATCTGTATGATTACATAAAAATCTGTATATGTGGCAACCCTGCTGGTGGAGATTTCCACAGTAATAATTACATGAAGTTTAGGTCGGACGGTCCGGGCATCCACTAACTCTCTCATATTTTTCAACAAAAATGTATTTAAAGTTTTAGTGTTAACCCAAAAAAGCAATTTCAGTGCGCTTACATGGTCTTCTACCGTTCCAATAAGAATTCTCTGCCTTCAATGGTGAGTCCTGATCAAGCCCTTATTCCTATAATTATAATGGTTGAATTCTATGCATCTTCATTGATAAATTCTTATCGCTTTACCTTGCCGTGATCTATACAGTCCAAGGTCAACGGTTAGCCGTTCGACCGGCATATATAGGGACAATATAACAGCGGTTAACCTAAGAAATTAAGACAGTCATGCAACTGCGATTATCGGTGTATCTATCATCATACCCAAACTCCTTCAGCTATATAACGCACTTCATCCACTGAACTAGCAAATAATGCACAAAAATTACATTATAGTTCACTATGAATCCAATAATTCGATGATAATTAATATAATTCTTCATGCGACTCGAGCACGTTGGCAGTCCATCAACATCGATCTGTCTCCGTCCTTTTGACAGTCCAGTGACAGGCTTCAAGTCACTCACGTCGAACCAGAGAATGAGCTCCAGGTACGGCAAACGGATGGGGTGGTTCAGTGTTGCCATAACACCGGCTTTGAGAGGTCTCTGTCAGAGTGCCAATACTAATCCGTGGGGTGATGTCATGTCTACAGGATCGTGATGGCCAAGACATGTGGTGTAATGGTTTCTGCAGAGCAGTCTCCAGATATGTTGGAGGTGATCATCACGTCAGGATCCTGGTGCTTGGCCTCCTTCCCCAGGACAATTGGGGACTGGGGCTGGCGATGAGGAAAGGGTCACCGTTGAGGGACTTGCGGGGATAGCAAAGTCCTATAGCCTATAAGGCCCCAGGTCCGGACGGAGTTCTGAAATTGGCCTTAAAAGTAACTGTTGCAGAGGCTCCCTGGATGTTTAGGTCAGCTATGCAGAAACGTCTGGACGAGGCAGTTTTTGCGGAGGTTTGGAAGCGGCATAGCCTAGTTTTATAGCCAAAGCCACACAGATCGAAAAAAGAGTGTAAAGTTCTGTGACATATAATGCACATAATTGGAGCGTGGGATATCCCAGAAGTTTACATGACATATCATGTAAAAGTAATAGAATATCATGTAAACTTCCATTATATGTCGTGTAATTCAGCATGACTCTGAGTGTTTACATGACATATAACACAAATTTACATGATATATCATGTAAACCATCATAACACTAAGTTTACATGACTGAAATGAAGTTTACATGACATGTAAATCTCATTATTTTTATCTGTGCAGGAAAACCACCCAGAGACCTGCCGACATATAGACAATATGCAATATGCCTCATCGACTCGGCGGGAAAGGTGTTGAGGTACATCGAGGATGTAAATGGTCTTTCGAGTAAACAGTTTGGCTTCCGGAAGACGAGATCGACCGTAGACGCTATTCCGTCGGTTACAAAATCCACCGAGATAGCGCTCCAGTGTAAGAGATGGGGGATTCGCTACTGTGCAGTAGTGACTCTGGATGCAAGGAATGCGTTCAATAGCGCCAGTTGGACGGCAAATGCCAATGCGCTCCTGCGTTTGGGGATACCCGCAACCTGTACAAGATTCTCGGAAGTTAATTCCAGAAGCGACACGGAGGTGGGCCGGAAGTGCTTTCACATATCATTAGGAGACCCGGAAGGTTCCATCCTGGGTCAGGTGTTATGGAATGTCATGTACGACGAGGTGTTGAAGTTGAAGTTCCCAGTGGAAGTGGCAATCGTCGGCTTTGCTGATTACATTACGCTGTAGGTCTACGGTGAATCGATCACGGAAGGGGAATTGACGGCTGCCCACTTGATCGCAATGCTTCGAAATGTAATAATGATACTTTATATTACTGTACGTTCGCAATTTATTTTAGGTGGATCAGTCTCGAGCTATGCAATTTACTCGCTAGATGTGTATGCAAACTACTCCCTCATTTTCCTATACCAGTCCCGCGATGCAACTGCAATGATGGCGACGACGACTGCAACCAAGTCAGGTAGGTTTGTTTAACCGAAAAATGCAAACTGCCTCAGCTTTCACTCTTCGCGTCTTTTTTTTTTCCTGGGCTGCATTTGAACTCTGATTCCGGGCGTAGCCACATAGGTCCTTGGCCACCGGAGTTGCGTTTCGTTATGCTTTTATTCTCACCTTCACCGAGCATGAATTAGAAACGAGACGACGTTCGATTCCTATGGGCCACGAGGCCCTGGAAGAAAATTTGCCGTTCACTACTCGATGGATGACGACAGCTACCGAAAGCAATGCTTAATTGTAATTCCATCCGAATATCCCATGTCATGCATAAAATTTCCCATTTAGCTGAAAATACCTGCAGACATTTTTCCCTTGCCGGGAGTCGTCGATGTCGTCGTCGTCGTCGTCGTCTTTTCAGTGCCCTGTGTGGATCACCTGTATCCACCTACCGGCTCCTGTGCGCTGCTTAATGGTGCACACTGTTTTTTGCATCGTTTCTACCCTCCATCATCCTATCAAACATCCCGGGTACATTTACTGATACACACCTACACGTCCCCCCGTGCTTCCGATTCCGCTCCAGGGGTTGGATGGTGGGAAATTGCGATGGAAAATTTTCCTATCCTTTGGGCAGGACGACGACTATCAGTAGGTACACGACGAGATTCGATTCCACCGATGGATGCGAAGGTGGTTGCTGAGGCTGTGAGCGATGTGTATCCCTGTCCTGAAGGGAACAGGGATGAAAAAAAAATCAGCTGGAAAAAGAATCGAAATTGGAAAATATAATTGAATCGAAGGGGTTTCTGTGGAGGAGCTAGTGGTTTACACACTGCACGAGAAACCAAAACGACGGAACTTCGCTGGTGTTGGGTTTGAACTGATAAATTCTTTCAAAATCACTGGAGTTTTAAAATAAAACCCTAGACATCGGCTATCCAAGCTCTCCATGATATGCTCGATCAATGAGCATTACCCATGTAGAGCCCGAATCCTCAGAGATTCTTTCTGGAATTCTTCCAGAGATGCTTTTGAGAGTTCCTTCGCTGATCTCTCATAATATTCCTTCCGTATTTCCTCTCGAATAATCTCTTGGCAGTTCCTCTTGAATTCCTTGACGGGTTTTTTGGATCTTGATCGGAGATTTTCAAAATCTATTCCGTGAGTTGTGCAAGACTACCCGAGCAGAAGGGCATACCTTACAAATACCACACAGAAAAAAATAATTAATATTAACTGAAGCTTAAATGATTTATTAGTGGAATGCTACTCACCGCAATCTTTGATCTAGCGTAAATTTACATTGAATTTCATACACATGGCGTTAGGCATTCAATTGGAGTAAAACCAAATGTGTATCCTCAATTCTGAGCGATAAATCATATTATCTTAAACGAACGCACCAAAGTTCAATTGACTCTGTCGTGACTTTACGCGATTCTCATGTAAAATCAATGTCTGATGCTTAGACGATCGCCGCAGCGCTGGCTTGTCAGTCAGCCATATTGTTTGTTTGAGTTCCGTGCGAAAAATTATCCAAGTTTTGGTAGGGATTAAAATTTCGTTGATTCCAGCTAATTTACCAGTAAAAAGGTGCCAACATTTGGTCATCGTAATCACGGTTCGTGCAAAAGTGTTGGAATATTGCAAAACGGTGACATTTTGTATATAAACGTATAAACTCTTCCGATTCCAGAGCCTACGTGAGGAAGGCATCGACCAATCGCGTTTGCACGGGTGCATCACGGAATATGTTTTTTCGACGATGTTCCCGCTGAGAGAAGTTGAACGATGCCATCCAAACCAGGAACGGAACAATCTACTGCAGTGGCTAATAGTGGAGGCAGCGGCGGCGATTGCTGACTCAGTCTGATTAGCAAACGATGCCAGTGGAAAGTGCAAAAAATCGTTCCTTGTCAGAAAAGAATGTCAACAATCAAAGTGAAGTGCCAATATCATGTGTTATAGATTTGAATCATTTTGAATAAAACAAAGCATGTATGTTTATTGAACATTGTTTTTCATTTCTTCCTCGGTGTTTATCTCGATTATTTTTGCCTGTTTCGTGAAGGCAGGGATCCAGACATTCTGTGGTTTCCGTGATCCATTAAATTTACATGTATAGAGAAAACATCATGTGTATTTTTTTTATAATCATGTAAATTTGTGCGATTGTTGGCATTCCCTTTATGTGCATTATGTTTGGCGTAAATTTACACGTTTTGTTTTATCTGTGCATGCGAAGAGCAACATGTGCTCTAATACCTAAAATTGTTATTGCAGCGTTATTGTACGAAATGTTATGAGAACATCACAATAACATTTGGAGGTACAGTGGTTTTTCGGTTTCATCACGGTCAAAAAAAATTTTACCGTGATATAAACGAAACCGTGAATTTGGCGAAACGAGAAATAAATGTAAATTTTTTAGCCAAAATTGTTCAGTTGCAAAATATATAAGTCGTAGCTAATATTTTTTAACTGTTTTGGTGGACTGGACAATGCAGTATTGATTTTATATTGATTTCGGAATGTTTTAAAACAAGTGTGATAAAAACGAAATGAAAATCGTGATAAAATCGAACAGAAAACCGTGAATTTGGGCGAGTAGTGATTAAAACGACTAGTGATAAAACCGAAACGCCACTGTACTTGAGCAGAGTTTGGTATTGATGTAGTATTTGCTAGTTTAGCACTGAAAATAACCGAAGAACAAGATTTGCTATTACATCATAAAGTCATCGAACATATGAAACATTTAATAACAAGAAATGTTATGAGTGTGTCATTCAATAACTTTGGAATAACAAATACAGCAATTGAAATTTTAGGTATGTATTTGTTATTGAAATAACAAGACTTGTTATTTTCTTGGTGTTATTTATACACATTTTTGGTATTCGTTTTTGTTATTTTGGCATATCAAGGTATGGTAGTATTTAAGATAAATACCTTGATATGTTATTCACTTGTTATTTTCTTCTGCTCGGGTATTCTCAGAGATTTTCTTACAAAATAAAGATATCACGGTGTCAAAATTTCAATTATCAACGCACTGTCGAGTACCTTGGATTTTTGATCAAAAAAGTTACTCCTAGTATTTCTTTCTGAGGTTGCTCGCGGGATTCCTTATTGTGATTTTTTCAAGAAATTTTCGTGAAGTTTCTTTCCTTGATAGTTATTAGAGGTTCTTGGTAGTTTTCCCTTGAAGTTCATCCCAAGCTTCCAGCAAGAGTTTCTCCTGATGCTTCCACCAGACTGTCGTTTGGGATTTCTATTAGAAGATTATCATTGAAAATCCTGCTAAAATCCCTGGAGAAATTCTGGAAAAGTTGTACGAAATATCTGACAGAAATTCCTAGAGGAAACGCCCCTAGCTCTAGAAATTTCTGTCAGAGATTTCCGTAAAACTTTTCCAGAATTTCTCCAGGGATTTCAGCAGCATTTTTATTGACGTGTTTCCAGCCATTCCTCCTAAAACTTGAGCAGGAGTTTCTCCAAAGAATTTTCTCCCAACATTTATCTCAAAATTGCTTTCTGACTTCCACTCGTGATATCTGTAAACTCCTGGAACACTTCATCGATTTCTTTCCAGGATTTCATCCAGATGTTTCTTTCGGGTTTCTCTTCGGAACCCTTCCCGGGATTTCTTGCGGTAATTTTTCTAGGATTTTTCAAAAATCTTTTACAGTAGTCACTTTCGAAATATTTCACAAAATCTGTACTCAAGCTCGTCTTGGATTCCTTTTTATGTTCTTCCTGACATTGAAATTCCTGGCGATGCTTCGCTTGGAATTCATTCTGATTTTTTTCCAGAGCAACTCTTGCTGTTATTCCTGAAGAGCTTTCCAAAAAAAACGCAAGTAATCCTGACGCCTGGGAGGAACTATTGGAAAAGTTCGTAAATTAACTTGCTGCAGAAACTCCAGGGGAAATCCATGATGAAATCTTAAAAAAAAACCAAGAGAAATGCCAGAAGAAACTCCGGAAAATATTCTAGGGGGGTTTCCTGTAGAGATCCCAAGAGAAACTCCTCTGAACAAATCCAGTGAAACTTCGAGACGCCAGGGAAAACTTCAGAGAGTGATTCCGGAAGGCAATATCTGGAAATTCCGGAAGAAAAATTACGAACAAACTTGCGAAAAAAAAATCGTTCTGCTGGGCAATTTTGCATTCGCAAGACCGGTGCTTCAAAAAAATACGCCACAAAACAGGTTGAAATCCTGGGCAACAGAAACCCAAACTGACTCCTGGTTCACACATCGAACAATACTTTTTTGTAATTTGATCTCTTTTGACTTTAATACTTATTGTTTGGAAAACATTTCCCGAGTTGAACTTGCCCATGGTAAAATACTCCTGAATAAAAAAGGAAAACGAATTTGAAGAATGCTTGGGGAAAATCCAAGGAAAACCTCCTGCGGGAATTTCGAGACAAACTTTGAAAAAAATCCCTCGACAAACCAATGCACTGGAAGAGATCACGGAAAACTTCTTGAAGAAATTTGGGATAAAGCATGCGAGCAGTTCCGAAAGGAAATCCGCAAGGAAAAACATCCGGTAAAACCTTCAGATGAAATCTCGTTAGAATCTTCTGGAAAAATCTCAGCATTAAGGACAAACGTCTTGAAATCCCGCGTAAACAGTGCATCAAAACTTCAGACGCACAAATCTCAAGAAGCAAGCTTCAAACAACAGTGCATTTTATTATTCTGTTCTTGCTCACTTGTAATTAGCTTAAAATGAGAAGATCAAATGCGCTGATTTTGTTCACGAAGAGATTTGTGCGCTTGAAATCGTGAGTAGGTGCCAAAGTCGGCCATTGTGGCAGACATTTTGGGATTCTAACAAGTCTGTCCTTAATTCAAGGAGGAACTGCGGATATAATCCGGGAAGAACGCCTGCGAGAAATCGCGAAAGGAATCCCGCGGAAGAATGGTTATTTATGCCACAAGTTGCGAAATAATTTTTAACGGGTGTTCAATTGTATGTATTTTCTATCCAGCTGAAGTTGAAGTATTTTGGATTTGAAAATACCATTTTGGATATACTGGTCACCATTCTTGGCCTCCGTCCATTCTTCCTATACCATATTGCATGATTCTAAAACCTATAACCTTAAAAAAACAGCAGCCATCTTGAGTTTTTGGCTAACATCTTGAATTTTTTGCTTATGAACTATGGACATCTTCGCCATTCCAAACATAATAATGTCCCAATTCTAATTTCCCCAAAACACCATAAAACATCACCCATCCGGAATTTTGATCCATCATCTTGGATTACGGACCGCCATCTTGGATATTCTGCCATTCTCGGACTCCAGACATCTTGCTCTTACAAAATACAGTCAACTCTCCTTATCTCGATGTGATCTCGTTCGTTTTTTTTCTAGATTTTCTAGGTGCAAAACATTCTGGGAATGCGAAGCGACATCTGTCTGTTGTCGGTTATTCCTAGTTAGGGAGGTTTTTTCTTCAATCTGGTGTGCATGGCAAATTGGTTCTTGAATTCGATATGGTCCCTTCAATATCGAAACCTGGAGAGTCGACTGTTACAGTAAACCCAAATTGCATGGTTTTTGAGAATCAAACTCTTTGAAACAGCCGCCTTCTGGAATTTTATGCCGTAATCTTACGAGTTGCCATTTTTGGATACCATACCTAATGTACCCATATTGCATGCTTTTAGAACCTGAACTCCTTGAAATAGCCATAGCTACCTTCTTAGATGTTGGGCTGCCATCTTTGATATTTTGGTCTTCGGACATCTACGGCATATCAAATATACCTATATTGCATGGTTTTATAACTATAAACTCCTCAAAACAGCCACCATCTTTACTGTTAAGCCGCCATTTTAAATGTTGAGCTGCCATCTTGAATGTTTTGATCACCAGTTTTGGACTCCGGACATCTTCCGTATTTTAAATATACCCATATTACATAGTTTTAGATCCTAAAAATCCGTAAAACAGCCGCAATCGTGAATTTGGTGCCGCCATCTTGGATTTTAGTCCGTCATCTTTAATTTTGATCTTGTGCTGACTTTTCGAACCCTCTTAATTAATTTTGATTCTCTTAATTTTGATCATAATTTTCTTCATAAACGATGTTACAATCTGTTTTCGAAGTCCAAGAAGGTGTTTGAGTCCCTTGATTTTTTTACATTCCTCGAATCTAGAGCTCCCTATGGATACTGGGATATACTTCCATGATTCCACAATAATAAATCTTTTATGCTATACTATTAAGTACTGATGAATTATTGAGCTCTTTGCCAAAATTTCATCTGAAAATTTCGCTTCTTTTTATAACACGCAGTTATTGTTAGTTGAAATATTTCATAGCTTATTGACGGTAGTAATTTATTAAACCACTGGTTGTCCTATGACAGATTCACCTTCTTTGAGAAGTCAGCTTTTTTTTTTGAGTATTGGGTTTTATATGTGATCAAACTGGATTTTATTTTTTCGTGGCTTACAACTCAACCGGACCGAAGCTACCCAAGTATCCAAAAATTCAGATAAAAAGGTACTTTAGCAGCAGCTCGTTCGAGGTTGCTCATTTGCCTTCTAAGCAGCTTCATTTTTAAGTAATTTTGGAACTTCAAAGTTCACATAATCACGCTGGATAGCCTTCTAAGCAGCTTCTGACTGAACTTTGACAAAATTCATGCAGAAACAAAAATGTGTTTTCCAGAATCACAACCCTGTTGGTGGGTTTGTGATTCATGTCTGGAAATTGCTTCTGATAATTGTATTTTCCCACATGTCACTGCTATGTTGATTTGGATCCTCCTGCGTGATAGCCTGCCGACTTACCGCTGCGCTGCTGAAGACACTTGACAAAGTCAAGCTAACTTCACTACCTCACAAATGTGCAAAACTAACTGTCGACAGAAAATCGATTCAAGTCAGACTTTAGCTGCTGTTCACTTAATCGCAACTGTTGTACTGTGGTAGAGCGTAGGGTTCTCACGCAGCGACCATCGCACAGTGGCTGATTTCGTCATTTTAGCGCGCTTAATTAATAACTTTTTTACTATGAAGTTTAACGTCATGGTGTCTTCCGGAAAGTTTTTCACTATAATAAGGAGCTTCTTTCGAGCTTCTGTGAAAAATGATCAATCCCCCTAAAAGTGAGATAGAAAATTTATTTTTTGAATTTTTCAAGATACGAGGTTGGTGTCTTCACAAAAGTTGTAGAAAATGTGGTTTGGAGCAACTTTGCCGAAGACACCAAGTTTGTAACTCCGTTACTTTTCAAGATACGTTACGTTTTCTTTCATCGACCCCTTGAAAAAGGTTTTTGCGCAATAACTTTCTAAAAATTGATTCCACAATTTTCTCATGTTCTACAAAGTTATAGATAATGGTAAAACACACAACTTTGCCGAACATGACATCCCGCTAATTCCAAAATTAAAATAGTTATAATAGTTTTTATAGTTTTTTGGGTCATATTTCAAGCATATATAACTTAGCTATAGGCAAATATATGCAAATTTCCTTTTACGCATGTGAAAGTACATGTAATTGCCTCTCTTAGAAAGCCAAAATCATCAAACTGTAAGAAACTGTAAGATGGTTTTTGTATAGAAACTTACATCCATTTATGTTACTCTTATATGGGATTTATATATATTTTCAACATATTTATTTGACAGTTCATGTCAGCTTGCATTTTTATTGTTATTGTAAGTGTGTGTTAATATAAAGAAAGGTTTGTTGTGTATTCTGGATCATGCATGAAGTACGTTACATAAAAACTCACCAACTACTTCTATTTTCTTACTAACTCACAATGCTCCACAATTGAAACTTCTTTCGTCGGATCACGATTTAACAGCAGCTTTCTTTGAAGTGTAATAAGATTTATAATTTACTATAACCAATGTAGGCATAGATATGTACTAGTGAGAGTGTTGACAGAATATGTCACGCGCATGTTTGGAATTTTTTAAGAAATGGCACTTCATTCGCTCTACTCGTGGACTACGTGGAGCACTTGAGTTAGTAAGACAAAAGAATTAGATGGTAAGTATTTATGTAACGTACTTCACGAATGATCCAAAATGCACCAAAATGCGTAAAAGGAAATTTGCATATATGGGGCTGTCCATAAACCACGTGGTCATGAAGGGGGGGGGGGGGGGGGAGGGGGGGGGGGAGGGGTCCGGCCTATGAGCATTTTGTATGGATGAATAAACAATTTTGTATGGACAAATGACCACGCGGGGGGGGGGGGGGGGTTTAGAAGTCCCAAAAAAATGACCACGTGGTTTATGGACAGCCCCTATTTGCCTATAGCTAAGTTATATATGCTTGAAATATGGCCCAAAAAACTATAAAAACCATTATAACTATTATAATTTTAGAATTAGCGGGATGTCATGTTCGGCAAAGTTGTGTGTTTTAACATTATCTATAACTTTGTAGAATATGGGAAAATTGTAGAATCAATTTTTAGAAAGTTATTGCGCAAAAACCTTTTTCAAGGGGTCGATGAAAGAAAACGTTACGTATCTTGAAAAGTAACGGAGTAACAAACTTGGTGCCTTCGGCAAAGTTGCTCCAAACAACATTTTCTACAACTTTTGTGAAGACACCAACCTCGTATCTTGAAAAATTCAAAAAATAAATTTTCTATCTCACTTTTAGGGGGATTGATCATTTTTCACAGAAGCTCGAAAGAAGCTCCTTATTATAGTGAAAAGCTTTCCCGAGGACACCATGACGCTAAACTTCATAGTAAAAAAGTTATTAATTAAGCGCGCTAAAATGACGAAATCAGCCACTGTGCATCGGTCCGAATCCGATGGGCGGCATTTTTTTTTTTTTTTGTTCAAGCCTAGTACATATTCATTGATTTGATGAATTCATATTTGTCCTTTATTCGTGTATGCTTAAACATTTGTTTTCTGTAAAAGAAATAAATTTAATCTTCATTGAAACACAATGCTACTGAACTGAACTTCTATGAACTTGAAAGTTCCGACAAAGTTCCGAGTAGCATCTTAAGCAGCTTTAAAGTTCAGCGAAGTTCAGATAAAGTTCCGAATGGAACTTTCTGGCTGCTTAAGAGGCTATCAATGAGCCTTGCCGGAAATTGTGACCGAAGTTCCAGCAAGGCTCATCGATAGCCTCTTAAGTAGCCAGAAAGTTCCATTCGAAACTTTATCTGAACTTCGCGGAACTTGAAAGTGCATTTTGTCATGGGAAGTGGAACTTTTGGTTACTTGGGTAATGAACTGCGGCCTAACGTGCTCTGCCGAAAGATACAGCACCTTATTTTGGCTCGATTGATAACCTTCCCAGACAACCAGGAATCGCATAAGGATACACGCTGTACATCATATAAAGTACTATTTGAAGTCACTATCGCATATATGTACGGCTGAGGGACAATTTTCATCGCATATGATGTTATTTTCTGAACTTATTGCGATGTATCTGATAAAACCATATAAGAGTACAAAATTGCCATTGTAACGGAAATTCAGCAACAGAATAATACGAACCGAGACCAACGGCAACGACCCCAGCGAACAAAAAGAACTTGCGATTGGAAACTCGGTACGTGGAACTGCCGATCTCTCAACTTCATTGGGAGCACCCGCAAACTCGCCGATCTACTGAAGGACCGCGGGTTCGCAGTGCCGGATTTATGCCTCGGGGGGCCCGGGGCAAACCCTAAAAAGTGGGCCCCCAGAATCAAAACTTCGATAAAAATGAACCATACAATTACGTTTTTGCCTTTCTCGTGCACCAAGGTGTACCGAAAGGCTATATGTTCACTCCAAAAATGAAAATTTGATAGAGCCTCCGGAGGGGTCAAGTCTTATATACCAATCGACTCAGCTCGACGAGTTGAGGTGATGTCTGTGTGTGTGTGTGTATGTGTGTATGTGTGTATGTGTACAAAAAAACTCACATCACTTTTTGGCAGTAAACCTCAACCAATTTCAATGACCGACGGTTCATTCGACGCGGAATCTGGTCCCATTGTTTCCTATTGAAAATGGTTTGGATCGGTCCAGCCGTTCCGGAGTTATGGCCATTTAGGTGTTCCGGACCGGTACCCCAGGAAGGGACCAGATATGAAAATGTTACAAACCCATGCATGCGACCCATCAAACCGCGGCTTTTTTGATAACCTGATGAACAGTAAGCAGCAAAATAGTTTCAGACTATATTTGAACCGGTAATGTTCCGGAACCGGTCCCTGGTGCCCCTCCGGAAGTGGCCAAATATAAAAGTAAACTAAACACATACATGTGACACATCAAATAGCGGCTTTTTCGATAAACAGATAAACCGTAGGCAGTAAAATAGTTTCAGACCATATCTGAACCGGTAGTGTTCCGGAACCGGTTCCGCGTGTCCCGCTGGAAGTGGCCAATTAAAAAAGTGAACCAAACCCAGGCATGTGGCACATCTAAGAACTGATTTTTCGATAACCAGATGAACGGTAAGTGGGAAAACAGTTCGAGACTATATCTGATCCGGTTGTGTTCCGGAGTCGGGCCCAAGTGTCCTGCTGGAAGTGGCCAATTAAAAAAGTGAACCAAACCCAGGCATGCGGCACATCAAATAGCGAGTTTTTAGATAATCAGGTGAATGGTTAGAAGGAAAATAGTTTCAGACCATATCTGAACCGATTGTGTTCCAGAACCGGTTCCAGGGGTTCCGCCGGAAGTGGCACATTAAAAAAGTGAACCCAACCCATGCATGTAACACATCAAATAGCGGCTTTTTCGATAACCAGATGAACGGTAAAGAGCTGTTTGCAGTTCGGAAGGAATTTCTCAGCCTAATTCCTTGCCAGAATCACTCAAGAAATCCTTTTTCTTCAATCGCAGTTTGCAGTTGGGAAGAAATGACAGTTCCAATGGCAGTTATTATAGAAAGTATCTGCCAGGAATATCTTGAGCGATTCCTTTCGAACACGAAACTGGGCTTTAAGCAGGAAAATAGTTTCAGATCATATCTGAACCGCTTATATTTAAAACTGACGGAGTCGAAAAGGTGAATCCAGCTGAAGGCATCTGATGAAGACCGAAGAATAGTAGGTCGAAACGCGTCACGCCAAACAAGCTGTTTCCGTTATTTGTCACCGATAATTGCCAACAAATCCAGATAATAAGATATCTGAGCCGGTTGTTGCGGGAGGTGCTGGATACCACCGACTATTTCAGCAGAAATAAGACAGGTATTTGTCATGATCAGCTACAAAGCTGTAAACTCATATTTATAAAAAATATGAGTTCAAATATACAATAATTAACTTACAAATCCGTTGATAAAATTAGGCAGCACGATTTGCTCATGTACTGAAGGTACCTCCTCGCTATAGCTACTAAATATCATTACTGAACTACTGCACAATAATGTTACTGATATTTTTTAAAGGGGTGTTCATATTTTCAATAATGTTGGGTTCAAATTTAAGGATACGCATCTTTGCGTAACGCCGGTTGTGTTCCGGAACCGGCTCCAGGTGTCCCGAAGATAAACGATCAGCAAGAAAATAGTCTCCCACCACACCTAAGATTATCGGCAATACTATTTGCTTCGCTGAAATAACGAAAGTGAAAATTTAAATTGTATCGCATCAATCCCCTTATGCGTTAAAAATGGCTGCGCCCAATTTTGATGCAACTTGTTGAGTCCTCGCGCTCTGTTAAATGGAATGGGTTTCATTCACTTGTTTGCATTTTTTTTTGACAAATTTTATATGAATCTTATATTCAACGATAATTAAATGTAGACTGAAGTGTGCAGAAAAAACTTATCGAATTGTCTTGGTAATGATCGGCATCCAGTGCTAGCGAAGGCGGTCAAGCAGTCAACTGAGAGTATAATAAGTCGGAATTAAAGATTTTGAGGAAGAGCACAAATAAATAAATCAAGAAATTTTTGAATTTTAAGTTGAAAAACAGTCCTCAATATAATTTCTCAACAAATTGCTTAACTAGATTTTGCTTAATTGATTGGGTATTTTTTTCATCATATACATTTATTATTTATCATGTCCCCATTGGCGAGTCAACGAGCACTGTGACAAAAGAAAGAGAAAGGGATTTGTTCCGTTCTAGAGTATCCTCAGGATTCAGGAACACTTTGGCTAACGTCGACGGAAAAATCTTGATTACTTATTCGACGAGAAAGGCACTATCACCACTAGGTGGATTAATCTGGGTTTTTCTTATGATTTTCGGCAACGCAGTCTTTATTGAATTAAAGAAAATTTAAGCTATCTGCCCGACGTTTCGACACTTCAATAAAGACTGCGTTGCCGAAAATCATAAGATTAAACCTTACAGTCGTTCGATCACCAGTTTAATCAAGATGGCAATTACGTTTTTTTTCTTAATCTTATGTATTATTTTAGACCTAATATTGAAAGCTTCTGATTTCTGAACTTCTCCAAAATTCCAACAAATAGAAAATTATTCGAACATTTAATTTGATATTTGACTCAAATGTCAAAATGCTAGCGTAAATGACATCTCGTTCAGATAGTACATATATTTTAAACTTTCATCCGAATTGATAACATTTATACAAGCTTAAGAACTTAGCGTTCAGTTAAAAATCTACTAAAACACGCAGCAACTATATTTGAGATTGCAAAATTCAGATTTTATAAAGATTAGTCTCTTGGGAGCAACTGTAGCAATAAATCTTAATATCTTCAGTAAAACCAAACATAAAGATATGGAAAGTTACAGTTTCCAGGACACTCGGTTTTCAAAACTAGCCTTAACTCCCAAACATCTCCAGAATTCACCATCTTCTCTTTTTCAAGATAGCAGCAAACTGATGCAAAAAAAGTATAAGGCATTTCTTTTCAAAATATATTCATAATCAACAAACGTATGTATAATTGTGTAACCATTGTGAAATATTAGATAAATTTGTGAAACTATTGAAATTTATATTGATGTACAATTACTTAAAAGCTTAATCTTTCTTGCACTCTGCTTAGAGACACTTTTTGTAGCATCTTGAAGTCACGGAAAAGTGTTTCCACTCGATAAGAACTTTCAAGGGTTTTTAGAGAAAATCGCATATTTTCAAATACTGCACCAAAAATTATGAAACTTTTGATTTCGAATTATTCTTTAGAGAAAATCCAGATAAATGGCCAAAAATAGTTTAGATACCTTTAGGAACCCTATTATAAGTTCTTTTTTAGTGTGACGTCCTCACTGGGACACTGCTTCTTACCTTAGTGTTTCATGAGCACTTCCACAGTAACTGTGGAACTGTTATTAACAAACAGTTTCCTTTGTCAATGACCATTTCGTATGTGCATACCGTGTGGCAGACACGAAGACACTCTTTTCCTAAGGAAGTCAAGGATTTTCCTTTACGAAAAGTTCTTGGAACGGCCGGGAATTGAACGCGTCACCCTTAGTATGGTCATGCTGAATATCCACACCTTAACAGCTGTGGCTATAGAGGAATTCCACGGAGTCATGTCAGTCGATCCTGAGCGACCATTTCAAAAATATCTGAAACTTAGCACAATTTTTCCATTTCATATAAATCGCCATTTTTCGATATTAAACCTACATATTCACTCACGACTAACTTTTCAAAAGGGTGTATGCGAAAATAGTTCAAAAATATTCTAAAAGCTGTACAGCAAAAACGGATTGTTCGATTGTTATGAATTTTTCAGCAAAGTTAGATAACTAAATGATGATTCCTTAGAAAATATACACTGTAAAAAATTTCTTTTTTTACTTTAAAAAAATATGATCTTAGTCACAAAAACTCAAATATCTCAAAACCCTATCTTTTTACCAACGTCAATTTTTTAGGGGAAATGGCCCATTATATCAGCTATCTACCATAAAATTTTGGTGATGGTAAACTGATAAACAAAAAAGTTACGACATTTCAAACATTTCACAATTTTTACATTTAGCAACAAAAAAAAATTTTTTTTTCTGTGTAAATTATTTTGAGTATTATATTTTGATGCTGATTTTATTGTAAAGGCCTGAGTATCGCGGACTGACTCAATATGCTCTCTCTGCGGGAGCCAAACATTGGGAGCCAAACATTGAAGATAGAGGTTATGTTAAACCTTGTTGTACCTGTGTGCTTGATTGAAGAGTATTGTTATCTAGGTGCTGCGGATATAATCAAAACTGTAGTCACGATATCTCCGCTGTCAATCCGTTGGAAAGCGAGGAGAAGGATAAACATTGTTTTGAACCCTTTTCAGCTAATTTTGTAATAACTATCCATCAAAATTTCCATCGCGAATGGAAAATAATAAACTTTGCACACGAAAACAAAACTGGAATAATGGTGGATTGATCATGTTTACCATTTCCGAACAGCGTCGCGACGGCATGTTTGACAACTGCGCTGAGAGAGGTGTTTGCAAGAAAATTGAACGCTCGTGTGTGTTTACAAGCTGTTCGCAGCACCTAGGTAAAGGCTACCGCCTGAATTAAACAAGTTGTTTTCATGATATTTTAGTTTGATTATTCATAATTACTACAGTATCTATTTGAAACTGAGACGCGATCCAGTGTTGTGATCAAAAATATTGAGAGTGTCATACTTTTTATTGTACGTGACTGGTGAAAAAATCCCTTGATAGTGTTGAAAAACTGTTGATTATAAGAAAAATAAAATTAAACTTATTTTCAAGACAAAAGCCGTATAATAAAAGTTTTATATACGCGTAAACGCCTTGTTTATCTGCAAAAAAAATACCTCTTAGAGAACAGACTTTATGATCGGAAGAATAAGAGTAACTTCAACAACAACAAATGCATGAGAGGTACATACCACAAACAAACAGACGAAACGCCTAGAACAATTTTAGTGAAAATCCATCGCCCAGTTCACACTACCATCACCTGGTGGAAATGTTTCACGAAACACTGCGTTGTGCAATATCGTCATCAGAAGGCGCTAGTGTGAAACGTCAAACGGAAAGAAAAACGATGGGCGCTCTTATGGTTATGAAAGCCACAACCAAGATTCAAAATGATCGTTAAAGGCGTGGTCAATGAAAATTTCGTCAGTGTTACGTTTGTTTGTCTGTATACAAACCATGACAATGCTCTGCTCACGAAAAAGCAAAAAAAATACTACCGCTATGGATATTAAAAATTGTATAGTAAATTTTTTCTTCAGCCACCAACACCAAACTAGTCAGTTAAAACTAATAAGTGATTTTGTTTATTATAATCTAACGAACAACATGAACAGTCGCTTTCTCAAAGGTCTTCAACTCAACGCTCTCTTGTAGACCGTTTGATGAAAAAAAATGTTCAAAAGAGTTACGAAATCTCACCGAAAGCACCATAGATAAACTGAAAGAAACTGGTTATGCCCAAATGTCCACACTGTATACAAATTTACGCATTTGCACGTCCTGCCGTCTAGAATTTGACAAACGAGCCATCTGTATATCTTCGGTAAAGCAGGGTGCAGGAAGTTCGAAAACAACAACAACTGAGAAATTGCCAGAAGTGCTAAGTGCAGAGAGTCATGCCACCGTACCATCAGCGACATCTGTTTAAACAATTTAATTACGCCCCTTTTCAAAAATGCTTTGAAATATTCTTCAACATCTATACCCATTTCAATATTTTTAACGTTGCAAAACACGCTTTCAACATTCATCTTGAAGAAGAGGGAAAACACTTTTTTGGGGCCCCCACAAAAGCCTTTTTTGCTTGCTAACATTAGCTTTATTTTTCATATTGCTCAAATACTGTTCGAAAATAAGGAAAAACATTTTTGCTCATCTCTCAGAAGGGCCTCCACATCCGCTTGGGCCCCGGGCCCCCACAATCCTTAATCCGGGCCTGTATATATAATATATAATAAAAACAACTTGTTTTACTCACGCAATGGCATCAAACTGCGATTTCCGGCCGAAATAATTTACACTAAAACAAATTTATTACTAAATGTGAAAATTGTGAAATGTTTGAATTGTCATAACTTTTTTGATTATTAGTTATCATCACCAAATTTTTATGGTAGATTACCAATAGAATGGACCGTTTTCTCTAAAAAATTACGTTGGTAAAAAGATAGGGTTTTGAGATATTTGAGTTTTTGTGACAAAAATGATATTTTTTAATGTTAAAAACGATTTTTTTCACAGTGTATATTTTCTTAGGAATCACCATTTAGTTATCTAACTTTGCTGTACAATAAAATCAGCATCAAATCGCGATTCCCGGCCGAAATGATTTACACAGAAAATTTTTTTTTACTAAATGTAAAAATTGTGAAATTTTTGAAATGTTATAACTTTTTTGTTTATTAGTTTACCATCACCAAATTTTTATGGTAGATTGCTAATACAATGGATTGTTTTCCCTAAAAAAAACAAGTTGGTAAAAAGATAGGGTTTTGAGATATTTGAGTTTTTGTGACAAAAATGACATTTTTCAATGATAAAAAAGATTTTTTTTTCACAGTGTATATTTTCTTAGAAATCACCATTTAGTTATCTAACTTTGCTGAAAAATTCATACCAATCTAACAATCCGTTTTTGCTGTGCATATTTTTGAATATTTTTGAACCATTTTCACATACACCCTTTTGAAAAGTTAGTCGTGGCTCTAAATAAAAATTTGATATCGAAAAATGGCGATTTAAATGGAACTGAAAAACTGTGCAAAGTTTCAGTTCAATAGAAAATCATGAATTAAAAAATTTCCTTAATTTTGATGCTGTTGCTTGGAATCGCTCTATAGGGACTTTGTATAAAATATGAACGCTCATTCACGTGAATTTCATATGGTTTCGTTGAAAAATATAAATTGTATTTCAGTTTCTTGGGGGCCCCCCTTCATCGGGGGGCCCGGGGCACTTGCCCCCTTTCCCCCCCTTAAATCCGGGCCTGCGGGTTCGGCATCGTAGCGCTGCTGGAGGTGTGTTGGACAGGATCCATGGTGCGAACGTTTAGAGGTAATCATACCATCTACCAGAGCTGCGGCAACACACGCGAGCTGGGAACAGCTTTCATCGTGATGGGCGATATGCAGAGGCGCGTGATCGGTTGGTGGCCGATCGACGAAAGAATGTGCAGGTTGAGGATCAAGGGCTGATTCTTCAACTTCAGCATAATAAACGTGCACAGCCCACACTCCGTAAGTACTGATGATGACAAGGACGCATTTTACGCGCAGCTCGAACGCGAGTACGATCGCTGCCCAAGCCACGACGTCAAGATCATCATAGGAGATTTGAACGCTCAGGTAGGCCAGGAGGAGGAATTCAGACCGATGATTGGTAAGTTCATCACCCACCAGCAGACGAACGAAAACGGCCTACGACTCATTGATTTCGCCGCCTCCAAAAATATGGCCATACGTAGCACCTTTTTCCAACGCAGCGTCCCTTATCGTTACACCTGGAGATCACTACAGCAGACGGAATCTCAAATCGACCACGTTCTGATTGACGGACGGCACTTCTTCGACAGTATCGACGTCAGGACCTATCGTGGCGCCAACATCGACTCCGACCACTATCTGGTGATGGTCAAACTACGCCCAACACTCTCCGTCATCAACCGGCTACCGCCACGGTACAACCTAGAGCGACTGAAGCAACCGGGTGTCACCTCAGCATACGCGCACAACCTCGAGGCAGGGTTGCCAGACGAGGGCGAGCTCGATGAGGCCCCTTTAGAGGACTGCTGGAGTACAGTGAAAGCAGCCACCAACGACGCAGCCGAGAGCACCATCGGGTACGTGGAACGGAATCGACGGAACGAATGGTTCGACGAAGAGTGCAGAACGGTTTTGGAGGAGAAGAATGCAGCGAGGGCGGTAATGTTGCAGCAAGGGACTGGACAGAACTTGGAACGTTATAAACAGAAGCGGAAACAGCAGACCCACCTCTTTCGGGAGAAAAAGCGCCGCCTGGAAGAAGCGGAGTGTGAAGAAATGGAACTGCTGTGCCGTTCCCAAGAAACACGGAAGTTCTTTCAGAAGCTCAACGCATCCCGCAACGGCTTCGTGCCGTGAGCCGAAATGTGCGGGGATAAAGACGGTGGCCTCTTGACGGACGGACGTGAGGTGATCGAAAGGTGGAAGCAGCACTTCGATCAGCACCTGAACGGCGTGGAGAACGTAGGCACGGTAGCCCACGGCAGCGGAGGAAACGACGTCGCCAGTGCAGCGGAGGAATGCTGAAGGAAGTTAATGATGCCATTCACCAGCTCAAAACGAACAAAGCAGCTGGTAAAGATGGTATCGCAGCTGAACTCATCAAGATGGGCCCAGAAAAGTTGACCACCTGTCTGCATCGACTGATAGTCAGGATCTGGGAGAAGCGGCGTATGACAGTATAGACCGCGCAGAGCTATGGAGAATCATGGACGAAAACGGCTTTCCTGGGAAGCTGACTAGACTGATTAAAGCAACGATGGACGGTGTGCAAAACTGCGTAAGGGTTTAGGGTGAACTATCCAGTTCATTCGTATCTCGCCGGGGACTGCGACAAGGTGACGGACTCTCATGTCTACTCTTCAACATCGCGCTGGAAGGTGTGATGCGACGAGCCGGGCTCAACAGCCGGGGAACGATTTTCACAAAATCCGGTCAATTTGTGTGCTTTGCGGATGACATGGACATTATTGCCGGAACATTTGGAACGGTGGCAGAGCTGTACACCCGCCTGAAACGTGAAGCAGCAAAGATCGGACTGGTGGTGAATGTCTCAAAAACAAAGTACATGCTGGTAGGCGAACCGAACACGACCGGATCCGTCTGGGTAGTAATGTTACGATAGACTGGCATACTTTTGAGGTGGTGGAGGAATTCGTCTACCTCGGATCCTTACTGTCGGCTGACAACAATGTGAGCCGTGAAATTCGGATGCGCATCATCAGCGGAAGTCGGGCCTACTACGGGCTCCAGAAGAAACTGCGGTCGAAAAAGATTCACCCACGCACCAAAAGCACCGTACAAAACGCTAATAAGACTGGTGGTCCTCTATGGGCACGAGACATCGGCCATGCTCGAGGAGGACCTGCAAGCACTCGGAGTTTTCGAGCGACGCGTGTTAGGGACGATCTTCGGCGGCGTACTGGAGAACGTTGTATGGCGGAGAAGGATGAACCACGAGCTCGCTGCACTTTACGGCGAACCCAGCAACCAGAAGGTGACCAAAGCCGGAAGGATTCGGTGGGTAGGGTATGTTGCAAGAATGCCGATCAACAACCCTGCAAAGCTGGTGTTTGCAACCGATCTGGTTGGCACAAGAAGACGTGGAGCGCAGAGAGCACGATGGACAGACCAGGTGGAGCGTGACCTGGCGAGCATTGGCCACGACCGAAGATGGAGAGCGGTGTACTATTGTTGATTATCTCTTGTCTTAATGATGTTGAACAAATAAATGTATGTAATGGCAATAAAATAATTCTTTACAAATAACTGTTATTCTACTAAACTTTGGAAATTATCCATAAATACAAGCAAAGCATATTAATCAAATTTGATGAAAAACAAAACAGTTGACATTTACATCTTTTGTTTCTCCAACTGAATGAAACTAAAAATATCAAAATGATAAACATGTTCATACCCAAAACATTTGCCTACGCATTCTCTATCGATTAAATCCCATGAAAAGCATTTCCTTTCAAACAAAAAACCCACTCGAATCGACCCGAAAAACAAGTCAAGAACTTTTCCCGAAATACACACACAGAAGTGTGTATCCCATTCCTGTTAGTCCCGAATCCCAATCTCTATTTCCTATGTTCCATCGCAACACCCTCATAACCTCAGCCTGCAACCCCCGTCACCATCTCAGCCCCTGATTTCACTTTGCATCATCATCATCAACAGCCAGCCAGTAAGCAGTATTAGGTACCATCCCAGTCCCCGTTGCGTTGGTTGGAGGTACCCAGTAGAGCCAGTAGAGAGTCCCATCCACCCGAAAAACCAGGAGCATCCGGAGCGTAACGCAATTCCTGTGCAAGCAAATGTCGAAAATCCTTTGCTTACAACGCCGTGCCGTGCCGTGATGCCCCAACATAGGCTGCTGCCAGCTAGGTCGACCGTCGTCGTCGGAGGCACACCCCGTCCCCGCTGTGTCCAACTTACCTAGTCTACCCCGAGTCAGTGTGGCTGGCATGTAACGGTAGGTAGGTCGTTTGTTTGCGCTGCTACAGCTAGTTGTGCTAAGAACAACGGGGTGATGGACGCTTGGGGTCGTTGGAGTCAGACGCGGCAGGATAGTCGTCTCCCGAAAACAGAAAAACAAGGCACAAGCTTTCGTCCTTTCGCATTGCTAGTTCTGTTTCTCTCGCGGCCTGCTGGGTGCTGCTGGGCTGGTAGATTGTGGCGGGCGGTTCCCAATGGCGTAGCAGCAGGATGGAATCTCTAGTGAAATAGAACATTTGAGGTATCAACATATAGATCCTTCAGGAATACCTCCAAGATTTCTTCCGGAATACCATCAGAATTTACTCAAGAATTTTCCAGGAATTTCCCTGAAATTCCTCCAAGGATTCTCCTAGAATTCCTCCAGGAATTCTTCTGAAACTCATCCAGAAAACCCCCTGGAATTCCTCCAGAAATTTTCTTGAAATTCCGCCAGGAATGTCCTTGGAATTCATCCTACAATTTCCCTGAAATTCCTCCAGGAATTCCTCCAGGAATTTCCCTGGAATTCCTCCAGGAATTTCCCTGTATTTTCTCCTGGAATTCATCCAACAATTTCCCTGAAATTCCATCAGGAATTTCTCAAGAAGTTTCCCTGGAATTCCTCCATCAATTCCCCAGAAATTCATTCAGGAATTTCCCTGGAATTCCTCCAGGAATTTCCCTGAAATTCCTCCAGGAATTTCCCTGTATTTCCTCTAGGAATTTCCTTGGAATTTCTACAGGAATTATCCTGAAATTCATCCAAGAATTTCCCTGCAATTCCTCCAGGAATTTCCCTGAATTTCCTCAAAGAATTTCCCTAGAATTTCTCAAGGAATTTTCCTGGAACTCCTCAAGGAATTTTCCTGGAATTCCTCTAGAAATTTCCCTGGAATTCCTCCAGGAATTTCCCTGTATTTCCTCAAGAAATTTTCCTGGGATTCATCCATGAATTTCCCTGGAATTCCTCTAGGAATTTCCCTTGAATTCCTCTGGGAATTTCCCTGAAATTCGTCCAGGAATTTCCCAGAAATTCGTCCAGGAATTTCCTTGCAATTCCTCCAGGAATTTTCCTGGAATTCCTCAAGCAATTTCCCAGGAATTCTTCCAGGACTTTCCCTGTATTTCTTCCAGGAATTTCCCTTGAACTCGTCCATGAATTTCCCTGGAATTCTTTTAGGAATTTTCCTGAAAATCCTCCAGGATTTTCCTTGAAATTCGTCCAGGAATTTCCCTGAAATACATCCAGAAATTTCCCTGAAATTCTTTCTCGAATTTCCCTGGAATTTCTCTAGTAATTTCCTAGGAATTCCTCCAGAAATCTCCTTGGAATTTCTCCAGGAAAAACCCTGAAATTCATCCAGGCATTTCCCTGGAATTCCTCCAGGGATTTCCCTGTATTTTCTAAGAATATCCCTTGAATTCGCCCAGGAATTACCCTAGAATTCCTCTGGGAATTTCCCTGGAATTCCTCTAGGAATTTCCCTTGAATTCCTCTAAGAATTTCCCTGGAATTCATCCAGGAATTTCCCTGAAATCCGTCCAGGATTTTACTTGCAATTCCTCAACGAATTTCCTTGGAAATCCTCCAGCAATTTCCCTGGAATTCCACCAGGAGTTTCCCTGAAATTTCTTCAGGAATTTCCCTGTATTTTCCAGGAATTTCCCTGGAATTCCTCTAGGAATTTCTCTTGAATTCCTCTAAGAATTTCCCTGAAGTTCGTCCAGGAATTTCCTTGGAATGCCTCCAGGAATTTCCTTTGAATTCCACCAGGAATTTCTCAGGAATTCCTCCAGAATTTTCCTAAATTTCCTTCAGGAATTTCCCTGGAATTCGTCCATGAATTTCCATGAAATTCTTTCTCGAACTTCACTGGAATTCCTCTAGGAATTTCCCAGCAATTCCTCCAGGAATTTCCCTGTATTTTCCAGGAATTTCCCTGGAATTCCTCTAGGAATTTCCCTGGAATTCCTCTAGGAATTTCCCTTGATTTCCTTTAAGAATTTCCCTGAAGTTCGTCCAGGAATTTCCCTGAAATCCGTCCAGGATTTTCCTTGGAATGCCTCCAGGAATTTCCCAGGAATTCCTCCAGAAAGTTTCCTGTATTTCCTCCAGGAATTTCCCTGGAAGTCGTCCATGAATTTCCCTGGAATTCGTCCATGAATTTACCTGGAATTCGTCCATGAATTTCCCTGAAATTCCTCTAGAAATTTCCCCGAACTTCCTCTAGGATTTTCCTTGAAATTCGTCCAGGAATTTCCCTGGAATTCCTTCAGGAATTTCCTTTGAATTTCTCTAGGAATTACCCTAAAATTCGTCCAGGAATTTCCCTGTATTTCCTCCAGGAATTTCCCTGTATTTCCCTGGAATTCCTCCAGGAATTTCCCTGAAATTCGTCCAGGAGTTTCCCTGGAATTCCTCCAGGAATTTCCCTGTATTTTCCATGAATATCCCTGGAATTCGTCCAGAATTTCCCTGGAATTCCTCAAGGAATTTCCCTTGAATTCCTCTAAGAATTTCCCTGGAATTCGTCCAGGAATTTCCCTGAAATCCGTCCAGGATTTTACTTGCAATTCCTCCAGGAATTTCCTTGGAATTCCTCCAGCAATTTCCCTGGAATTCCTCCAGGAGTTTCCCTGGAATTTTTCCATAAATTTCCTTGTAATTTCCACAAATTTCCCTGGAATTCCTCTAGGAATTTCCCTGAAATTCCTCTGGGAATTTTCCTGGAATTCCTCTAGGATTTTTGCTTGCACGTCTCTAAGAATATTCCTAAAATTCGTCTAGGATTTTCCTTCGAATTCCTCCAGGAATTTCCAAGAAATTCTTCCAGAAAGTTTCCTGTATTTCCTCCAGGAGTTTTCCTGGAATTCGTTCATGAATTTCGCTGGAGTTCGTACATGAATTTCCCTGAAATTCCTTTAGGAATTTGCCTTGAATTCCTCTAGGAATTTCCCCAAGGGGTAGTCACTCTACACAGTGTGCCTTGGGCGCACCGGGCACACCAGTGGCACCGGTTGGCACAGTTTCACTATAATTAACAGATTCACTATAAAAGGACGACTTTTCGTTCGTAGCAATCGTGGATTTTTTTGCTCACTGTCATTTCAACGGAATGTTGAAACAATACTTTCAGTGGAACTTTTGTAAACTATTCCAAAATTCCATTTTAGCAAATCGTGTTTATTTCAGAATGATGCTAAATAGCTGCTGTGGTGTTTAATGGAGAGTTTGTGAACGTAATATAATGCGGATGTGTTTTTTTTTTGCAAGAAGCAATAAATACATTTTTCCATGAGCTTAATAAGTATTCATCAACAATTTCCGGTGGCCTTGGAATCTTCAACACCGTTGATTAAAATTCCGAATTTTGCTGAGAACTTTTAGGAACCTGTCCATTCTTAATTATTTCTATTTTTTTCCTAGGAAACTCATATGTACCCATTTATAATTTCTTTCAAGATTTATTTGGAAAACCCCAACTTGTTCTTTCCTGTAAGTTTCATCAAAAGCCCCTTCCAAAGTTTATAGGAGCTTCTTCCGAGAATTTCCTCCAGAAAACTACATATTTTCCCAGCATACCCGTGTCATCAAATTTAATGACAATTCCTCCATTAGACATAACAACCGAAATTTCTCCAGATTTTCCCACTAATTTCACTGAAATATCCCCCAAAACCAAGCACAAAACCGCTTAACAGAACATCTCGGAACCATTCCAGAATTTCACATGGAATAATATCCAGAAAATATTTTCGTTGTCATTTTCGGGGAAAAACAAAAACAATGAAGTACTATAAATTCTATGGTTGCTAAGAAAATAATGCCAGTGCGGCGCCGCTTTATTATAGCAACAACCATAATACATTTTGGAGCCTCGGCGCTTCAGATCCTCGGCACACTAGGGCACATCAGGGCACACTGGTAGACACATCGAAAAAACGTTGGCACAATTGAAGTGTGTAGAGTGACTACCCCTTGAATTTCCCTGAAATTCGTTCAGGAATTTCCATGAAATTCGTTGTCAAATTTCCCTGGAATTCCTCCAGGAATTTCCCTGGAATTCCTTCAGGAATTGCCTTCGAATCCTCCTGGAATTTCCTTGAAATTCCTCCAGGAATTTCCTTGGAATTCCTCCAGGAATTTCCTTGGAATTCCTCCAGGAATTTCCTTGGAATTCCTCCAGGAAATTCCTTGGAATTCCTCCAGGAATTTCCTTGGAGTTCCTCCAGTAATTTCCTTGGAATTCCTCCAGGATTTTTTTTTGGAATTCCTCCAGGAATTTCCTTGGAATTGCTCCATGAATTTCCTTGGAATTTATCCAGGAATTTCCTTGGAATTCCTCCAGTAATTTCCTTGGAATTCCTCCAGGATTTTTTTTTAAATTCCTCCAGGAAGTCCCCTGGAATTCCTCCAGGAATTCCCCTGGAATTCCTCCAGGAATTCCCCTGGAATTCCTCCAGGAATTCCCCTGGAACTCCTCCAGGAATTCCCCTGATATTCCTCCAGGAATTCCCCTGATATTCCTCCAGGAATTCCCCTGATATTCCTCCAGGAATTCCCCTGATATTCCTCCAGGAATTCCCCTGATATTCCTCCAGGAATTCCCCTGATATTCTTCCAGAAATTCCCCTAGAATTTCTCCAGGAATTCCCCTGGAATTTCTTCAGGGATTCCCCTGGAATTTTTCCAGGAATTCCCCTGGAAATTCTCCAGGATTTCTCCTGGAATTCCCCTAAAATTCCCCAAAAATTTCTCCATTAATTCCCCTGAAATTTCTCCAGGAATTCCTCACGGAATTCCCTTGAAATTCCCCAAAAATTTCTCCATCAATTCCCCTGGAATTCCTCCAGGAATTCCCCTGGAATTCCTCCAGGAATTCCCCTGGAATTCCTCCAGGAATTCCCCTGGAATTCCTCCAGGAATTCCCCAGGACTTCCTCCAGGAATTCCCCAGGAATTCCTCCAGGAATTTCCCTGGAATTCCTCCAGGAATTCCCCTGATATTCCTCCAGGAATTCCCCTAGAATTTCTCCAGGAATTCCCCTGGAATTTCTCCAGGAATTCCCCTGGAAATTCTCCAGGAATTCTCCTGGAATTCCCCTAAAATTCCCCAAAAATTTCTCCATTAATTCCCCTGGAATTTCTCCAGGAATTCCTCACGGAATTCCCTTAAAATTATTCAAAAATTTCTCCATCAATTCCCCTTGAATTTGTCCAGGAATTTCCCTGGAATTCCTCTAGGAATTTCCCTGGAATTCCTCCAGGAATTCCCCAGGAATTCCTCCAGGAATTCCCCAGGACTTCCTCCAGGAATTCCCCAGGAATTCCTCCAGGAATTTCCCTGGAATTCCTCCAGGAATTCCCCTGATATTCCTCCAGGAATTCCCCTAGAATTTCTCCAGGAATTCCCCTGGAATTTCTCCAGGAATTCCCCTGGAAATTCTCCAGGAATTCTCCTGGAATTCCCCTAAAATTCCCCAAAAATTTCTCCATTAATTCCCCTGGAATTTCTCCAGGAATTCCTCACGGAATTCCCTTAAAATTATTCAAAAATTTCTCCATCAATTCCCCTTGAATTTGTCCAGGAATTTCCCTGGAATTCCTCTAGGAATTTCCCTGGAATTCCTCCAGGAATTCCCCTGGAATTCCTCCAGGATTTCCCCTGGAATTCCTCCAGGAATTCCCGTGGAATTCCTCCAGGAATTCCCCTGGATTTCCTCCAGGAATTCCCCTGGATTTCCTCCAGAAATTTCCCTGGAATTCTTCAAGGAATTCAACTGGAATTCCTCCAGGAATTCCCTCGGAATTCCTCCAGGAATTCTCAGGGAAAATCCTGAAGGAACTCCAGAAAATTTCCGGAAGAATTTCAGGGAAATTCTTGGAGGATTTGTAGGGAAATTTCTAGAGGAATTAAGGGAAAATCCTGGAGGAATTTCAGGGGGATTCCTGGAGGAATTTAAGCGAAATTCCTGGAGGAATTTCAGCAAAATTCCCGGAGGAATTTCAGAAAAATTCCTGGAGAAATTTCAGCGAAATTCCTGGAGGAATTTCAGCAAAATTCCTGGAGAAATTTTAGCGAAATTCCTCGAGGAATTTCAGCGAAATTCCTAGAGGAATTTTAGCGAAATTCCTGGGGGAATTTAAGGGAAATTCCTGGGGGATTTTCTGGGGAATTCCTGGAGGAATTTCAAGGCGAGTTCTTGAGAAATTTCAAGGAAATTCCTGCAGGAATTTCAAGGAAATTCCTGGAGGAATTTCAAGGAAATTCCTGGATAAATTTCAAGGAAATTCGTGGAGGAATTTCAAGGAAATTCCTGGATGATTTTCGGGGAAATTCCTGGAGGAGTTTCAAGGAATTTTCCTTGGAATGCGTGAGCCTAAATATCAGCGGAAAAAAATTCTCCACTTCCTTGCTACACCAATAGTGCCTCACAAAGGAACCGACAACGACCGACGCAGGAGCTTGAGTTGAGACAGAGAGCGCGTGTGGGGAAACCCCGGTGGAGACGTCGTCCAGTTTTGGCTGTATTTGTTCGCTGCTGAGTACAGCTCCGTACGTGATTCGTGTGTGTTTACACACACTCCCGTTCCTCGGGAGCCGTCGGTGGGAGACTTGGATCCCCCCATCTAGAGGTGGAAGAGGGTGAAGGGGGAAGTAAGCGTCGAGTCCAGTCAGAAACTTTTCGAGGGAGGCTTTGGAAAGACACGAACTCTGGTGCTGCTCCACGACGACCGACGGCGAGGCTGGATGACTGGGGGGAAGGCAGTTCGCATTCGTTGGTCTGGAAGGTTCAGGAATAGAAAACACATCCCATGGCTAAGGCTACGAGCGAACAGTGAACACGCAGATAGTAAGGACTGTGAGCCGTATGTGGGCGGAGGACGAGTGGCTCTGGAGTGGGTGGCGTCCCCAACTACTGTGCAACGACGCTGACGACGACGACGACAACGGCGATGGATGGGAAGTAAAAAGGGCCAGACGAAATTATTGATTTGTGCGTTTCGGGAATGAAAACTTTGGCGTGGCTGTGCTTCTGGACTTTCTGAATTTGGCAA
Source organism: Aedes albopictus (assembly GCF_035046485.1). Lineage (NCBI taxonomy): Eukaryota > Metazoa > Arthropoda > Insecta > Diptera > Culicidae > Aedes > Aedes albopictus. Next base: position 38,698,347 of record NC_085136.1, read on the forward strand.
ACGAATTTCGGAGTCCGTTGAGTTTCGGATGATGGACAGCTTGTCAATCTTCCGGTGCACCCAGGAAAGTGGAATGCATTTGCAAACGTTTGCATAAGATTCAGCGGTGCGCCCCGAAGTTTCGGGAGAACAACTTTCCTGAACTAATTTGACGAGGCGCGTGGCTCGGCGGCGATGCTTGCCGTGGCTTGGCGTAACTTGACTTTGGTGCAACGACGACCGGCGACGATGACGACGCTGGGAAATAAGTGAAAAACTTTCACGTCCCAGTTTTAAAAGACACGTGACCGGGAACTGGAACTTCTCCGTCGTCTTGCTCCATGGGAGTGGGAGACACTTGGGGAAGAAAATTCCCTTTTGGCATCAAGGAAAGTGTTCTGACATTGCTCGCTGGATTTGGTTTGGGGATTTTCGGCGGGTCGAGTTAATTGCTTGTGCAAGTTTAAACGGTGGAATTATTTCTGGAGATGAAACGATGGTTAAAGCGTTTTACAATTAAGATGCATCGGAAATTTAATCAGTAACTGGTGACGATTCTTTGGAATAACATTTATTCTGAAAATATTTTATTTCATTTTTCACGGTTAAGGCTGGGTATTGCGTCAGATCCAATTGAGATCACAAGCTTCTGTTTAGCAACTCCTATCCTACTTCCAGAGATCCAATTGCAACGATCCATGCGACGGAAATAGACTTAAAATTGTAAACTCCATACATAGAATCGCCGATCTCCTAAATGCATCAGGAGCACCCCGATGTGCTAAGAACCGCGAATTCAGCATCATAGTACTACAAGAGGCATATTGAACAAAGCCTATGAAGCGAACGTTTAGTGGTAAACATGCAATCGAACAGAGATGCAGCTATACACGTGAGCTGATAACAGATTTCATCGGTATGCAATAGAGAATATTCTAGTGCTGTCAAATCGAAGGAAAACAATGCAAAAAATACAGTGGTATTTTGAAATTCTGCGGACGCGGCTCTTTTTTGGGCCTTCGCATGAAATATGATCTTATGCCGGCGCTGTGGGTTGTAATCACCTTAGCAGCTTTCTGATAGCATCAACTGGAGTGTAGAGAAATTTTGGAGGAGAAAAACGCAGCGTGGGCGGTAATGCTGCAGTCCCAAGTAACAATGAATGCTGAACAGTGTAAGTATTAGCTGAACATTGGTAGTTTAATGGTGGAAATGGCTGATTTTTTTTTATCTGTATTAGGCTGACACAAATTTCGATTTTTTCTCATTTCTCCCCCCCCCCCCCCCCCTCGGAAAATTTTGGCCGGAATTCAACATTTTGAGGGGGACACAAATAAATTATAGAAAAATTTAAAAATTTTGAACTGAAATTAGAGTTGTCGAGAAAATTTCTTAACAAATCCGATGAGTTTTACAATTTTGCCTAATTGTTTGGGTATTTGTTCAACAAATACATTTATTATTTATTATCCACCCCCTTGATGAGTCAACGAGCAAAGTGACAAAAGAAGAAAATGAGATTTGTTCCGGCCTTAATGATATTTTTAGCCCTAGGCTAGTTCATCTCGGCAAATGGCTGAATACAATGACAGCTGAATAATGGTCTGAAGTATTGCTTGTTCAACCTCTTTAATCAGCAATACATAGATAGCTGGATACCAAGTTAAATATAATATTATTCATCTCTGTAACCAGCTTTGAATTGGTGTACGATATGCAGAATTAGTTATCTGCTGTTCAATCTTTAATCGAATAATTTTTGACAGCTGACCCAAGCAGTGTTTTCACAGAGTCTACATAGCTTCTTCAGCCTCAATACAGATTTAGTTCAACTAATGTTCTTGATTATTTAGATACAACAAGCATTGCTCTCGTTTTCGAGGATATGTATACATTTGTGTGTGGTGAGATGATAAGGTGAGTGACTGTAAATCAGGAGTTCCGAGTTCAATTCCCAATTTTCCCATAGATTAATTAAAACATTTCAAAACATCTCTTCTGGAAATGGAAAGCCGCAAATGGTAAAAAATAATTTTATTTTTTTTTTTTTAACCAAATTCAATAAATTTAAATGATTGCTGACTGAGCGCATATTAGGCCTTAAATCTGCCTTTCAATGAACCTCTAACCAGCTTAAGGTTGAATAAAATCTCCAAAATTAGATGTTTAGGGGCTGAATAAAGGACTGTACATCTTGTGCTCAGCTTTTATTCGAATGAAGGCTGCTTTAAAATGGTTGGAAAAACGTTTATTCAGCATCAAATTGTTACCTGGGGTATGGGACTCGGCAGATTGTGTAGTGTTAGAAACGGAACCGGAAGTAGCAAAACTCACTTTCATAAGAAGAAATGCCGCCTGGAAGTGACGGAGTGTGAGGAAATGGAATGTTTGTGCCGTTCTCAAGAATCATGGAAGTTCTACCAGAATCTCAACGCATCGCGCAAAGGCTTCGTGCAGTGAATCAAAATTTTCAGGAATACGGACAGGAGCCTCTTGACGAATCAACATGAGGTGATCGAATAGTGGAAGCAGCTCTCCAAAGAACTCATGAGTGATACTTAGAAATATTAGAAATCAAAACACAGTTGACTAGGGTTTTGGAAAATAATCATCTATTGCTTTCTCTAGTCAAGCCATTACAATTCGTCATATTACATTATCGGTGTTTAATATTTAATCATAATATTATTTGAGTATTCCAGTAACCCTGGCATCACTTCCACCAATACGCTTTGGTGTTGGTTAGCAATAATAATTGTAGCATTCCAATGTCCAGTAAAACGTCATCTCTGGAGCAACATTTGAAAAGGGCATACAAGCATTGGTAAACAATGACTTCACACGTCGCTCCTGAGCCCCCCTCAGCTTATTTTCAAAAACTAAGACCGTTATCAGATAGAGCAAACATCGATCTTTCGGATAACGGTGTTCGTTTGCGTGGGCGGGCTGCTGTTATGCCCTACGGAGCGTTTTAGAAAAAAGACACAAGACTTCTTGGGCCCTTTTCAAATGTTGCTCCAGATCTCATCAGTGATCATCCGAATTGTTATAGGCCTTTTCAGTTGACAGGTCCGTGTATGCAATTGTCTACAACTGCCGAACAAAGTCACAAACGCTGAACTATCGTTTTCAAAAGAGAGCTGTCAAAAGCCCCCAAAATCAGCTGATTTTAAATGTCTTCTGATTAGACCTATTGTTTGTGATCGCAGTAACTCCGCGACGACCGCGATCACCTCGCGAGTATTTTGTGAATGTTTATTCAGTGTAATTCAACAAGAAAATTATTACGTCAACACGGCGGATGAGGGAAACCAAACAGCTCCTTTGCTGAGTGTACGATGTCACTCAACAGCTCCAGAACAATAAGGCAGCTGGTTGGGATGGTGAACTTACCAAGATGGGTCCGGAAATGTTGGATAACACAAGTTTACAAAATAAAACGAAAGTCGTGAACTTCTGTCAACGACCAAAATTTTTGAAGCTCAATTTAATGCTGATTTCGAAACCGACCTTCAAAAAATTTTAAGTAGAACAGTTTTTGAGTTTTAGCTCAATATCGAGTTTTACAACTTTTCAAAATATGTAATTTACTAAAATTTAAATATATTGCGTTTTGTTCAACCAATTTTAAATCTTTTTCCATAAATTAAAAGCTGAATACAATACCATTCGATCATCTGAACACAGGTTTTGCGTCAGATTGGTGAAATTCAAGATATTGGCGAGTTTTAGGGACAATCTACTTAAATTTTAGCAAAATTCCCAAAATTTTTTGTAGAAATGTATTTTTTTCAATAACAAAAAATCAACTTAAAAATTCTTTCTCGGCGTTTATTAGACATATCATATGTAGGCGAGTTACAGTAAAAATTTCAGCTCAATCGGAGCATTGATTACGGAGAAAGAGATGTTTGAAGTGAGCGACTTTGCTTAAAAATAGAACAAAAATCGATTTCAAATCATCAACCTTGTATGGAAAGTCGAAAAAAATTCCGCTCTACTGTAATTTTTTTCTTTCGCGTTTTCGAACTCAGGGCATGATTCTACACCAAAAATGATCATCAGCTTACCGAGTTCAAAAATGCTGTAAACTAGTGTAATTGTCTGCACCAGTACGAAACGGAACCGCTGCCAAAGGCGTCAAGTTGTTTGTTTGCAGTGCGGTCAAACTAAGGCCTGGGTATCCTCTGCTGTAGGTAGGAGTCGTGTCCATTCGACTCGGTCCATGGTGCGTCTCCAATCCCGCACTCTGCGAAGGGTTTGCAAATCGCCCTCCTCTTGATCGACCCATCTAGCTGCGCATCACGTCTTTCTGCACCAGGCAGATGACTCAAGATCCATCTGACCAGTACAAGAAGACGTGGTGCAGAACCATTTTAATGTGGTTGCTATCTGACATCCTGATGACGGGACCCGCCCACCGTAGCCACCCGATTTCCGCGGTGTGGACGATGGTTGGTTCTCTCAGCAGCTGATGCAGCTCGTGGTTCATTCGCCTTCTCCAAGTCCCGTTTTCCGTGTTCACCCATGAATCCAGCCTGATATTTGCTTCTATCCATTCCTCCAGTAATACTTCCTCCACCCAAATCATAGTAATGACCCAATCACCCAGTGATGTGTTCTCACCAGTGCTTCTCCACCGTATTTTAGAAGCTCGCTTGGTAGTTGATCTACTCTAGCGGTTTGTTGTTTTTCAATCGGCCAACCTCCTCCTTAATCTGTTGGAGGTTGGAGGGGCTGGATATATTTCGTCTTGCGCACGTATTCCTAGATCTGTTACCACTTACCTTACCGGTCAGGCTAAGGCCGGGGTGGCCTCTGCTGTACATAGTAGCCGCCTCCATTCCACTCGGTCCATGGCTGTTTGTCTCCAGTTCCGCACTCTGCGTAGGGTCCGCAAATCGTCCTCCACCTGGTCGACCCACCTAGCTCGCTGCGCTCCACGTCTTCTTGTACCGGTTGGATGACTCTCGAGAACCATTTTAGTCGGGTTGCTATCCGACATCCTGATGACGTGACCCGCCCACCGTAGCCTCCCGAGTTTCGCGGTATGGACGATGGTTGGTTCTCTCAGCAGCTGATGCAGCTCGTGGTTCATTCGCCTTCTCCAAGTCCCGTCTTCCATCTGCACTCCGCCGTAGATGGTACGCAACACCTTCCGTTCGAAAACTCCAAGGGCGCGTTGGTCCTCTGCACGTAGGGTCCATGTTTCCTGCCCATAGAGGACGACCGGTCAAATCAGCGTTTTGTAGATGGTTAACTTCGTGTTACGGCGAACTTTATTCGATCGTAGAGTTCTGCGGAGTCCAAAGTAAGAACGATTTCCTGCCACAATGCGCCTCTGAATTTCTCTGCTGGTGTCGTTGTCGGCGGTCACCAGTGAGCCCAAGTACACGAATTCTTCAACCGCCTCGATTTCATCACCGTCGATATGAATTCGGGGTGGCGGGCGCGGTGATTCCTCCCTGGAGCCCTTTGCCATCATGTACTTTGTTTTCGACACATTAATGACTAATCCGATTCGCCTGGCTTCACTCTTTAGTCGGATGTACGTTTCCGCCATCGTCTCAAATTTACGAGCAATAATATCAATATCATCGGCGAAACCAAGCAGCTGAACGGACTTCGTGAAAATCGTCCCACTCGTGTTTATCCCCGCTCTTCTTATTACACCCTCCAAAGCAATGTTGAACAGCAAGCACGAAAGACCATCACCTTGCCGTGACCCTCTGCGAGATTCGAAGGGACTCGAGAGTGCCCCTGATACTCGAACTACGCACATCACTCGATCCATCGTCGCCTTGATCAACCGTATCAGTTTATCCGGGAATCCGTATTCGTGCATAATCTGCCATAGCTGTTCTCGATCGATTGTATCATACGCCGATTTGAAATCGATGAACAAGTGATGTGTGGGCACGTTGTATTCGCGGCATTTCTGCAACACCTGGCGGATGGCGAACATCTGGTCCGTTGTAGCGCGTTCACCCATAAAACCAGCCTGATATTGCCCCACGAACTCTCTTGCAATCGGTGATAGACGGCGGCATAAAATTTGAGAGAGTATCTTGTAGGCAGCGCTCAGTAGTGTGATCGCGCGGTAGTTCCCGCAATCCAACTTGTCGCCCTTGATCTGTTACCAGGCCACCTTCAATGCTTGCAACGTCGCCATTGAGGTACTCATCGTAATGCTGCCACCACCTCTCGACCACCTAACGCTCGCTCGTGAGAAGATTCCCGTGATTGTCACGGTACATATCGGCTTGTGGCACAAAGCATCTGCGAGAGTGATTCAGCTTCTCGTAGAACTCCCGTATGTCCTTAGTGCGGCACAGCTCTTCCATCGCCTTGCGATCTCGTTCTACCAGCTGGCGCTTTTTCCTCCGGAAGACTGAGTTCTACCTGTTCCGCGCTTGTCTCTAACGTCACTCATTTTCCCTCATACGGAGTTGCAAAATTCTCGCCCACGCTGCATTCTTCTCATTCAGACTTTATGAACATTACTCTCTTTTCGCACTTTATGTGGCCTGCTCAGCACGTTTTTGCTCATTGTTTTAATAACAAAAAAAAATTAACTTCAAAGTACTTACTAGCTAGAAGTAAGTCACAGTGACTTCTGCGTAACCAAAACCTGCGGTGCGGTGTGTGTTTGTTGCTTGGGTAAATGAGTGAATTATTGAATGACTGAGTCAGTGAGTGAGTTGGAGAAAATGAGTGAGCCAGTAAATTAGTGAGTTTGACAGTTAGTAAGTCAGTTGATAAGTTAATGAATTGATGAGATAAAAAACAAGTGAGTGATTTATTAAATAAGTGAGCGGAGTAGTGAGATATTTAGTTAATCATTGAGTGAGATAGTGAGTGAATGTGTTGGTAAAGGAGTGAGTTAGTGAGTGAGTGAATTAGAGAGCTAGTTAGTGTGATGGTGAGCATATCAGTGAGTTAGTGATCTAGTTATTAAGTGAGAGATATATATATTGAGTTAGTGAGTAAGTGAAGGATAAAGTGAGTTAGTGAGTAACTTAGTGAATTCGCGTGTGTAGTGAGTTAATAGGTAAAGAGTGAATGGATGAGTGAGTTAGCTAGTGAGTTTTTGAATGAGTGAGTGAATGTGTGGGTAAATGAGTGAGTAAATTATTGAGTAATGTAGTGCGTTATTAATTTGAATGTATGATGAATGATGTAGTGAGCTAGTGAGTGAGTTATGTATTTTTTTATTGCATCAAAGAGCTTCAAATATCTTCAAAAGACGCCGTGTGGGACTCGAATATACCCACTTTAAAACACTATCCTAGCTCACCAATCACCTGGAATTCACCTCCTGCACCACCATGCAGTATTATTTTCCTCGGAGGGAAAGCCTTATGTGCAATGTATACCGCAACCAATATGTTATTCTATATAATGCTGAGTCGTTTGGCTCCCGTGCAATTTGTTATTCTAACTTGATCAAGCAAAGCCTTTCGGCTCCGTTTCATTTTTATATTCGGCATTTAACGACCTTCTTGTGCACATGCTGAGCCTTTCAGCTCCAGTTGATAATTTCCCAAGTAACACCGAAAACATAATCCGAAATAGCCAAATATTTATTTTGTCCTACAGCAGTTGTTATGAAGTTTCTCGAAACATATTATGTCATGGATATGTCGTTTTCATGATACCTAAAACTTATGCACAGTGATCTTCTATTAATAAGTCTTATTAAAGATTATATTTTGTTTTCTCAAACAACCTTGCATGTTGTTTTCGATTATGTAGGGTATGTTCTATTTAAGTACACTTTGTTTGTTACCATACATGCTCAGTATGTTCTATATGTCTTATTAGAGTATTGCAGTTTCATGTTTAAGACTTGTTTCCAATCATGTTTAGACAAAACAAAGTATGTTTTGTATGTTTATAATAAGTCGAATTTTGGTTTTCTGCAGTATGATAGAAAACATGTGTAACATAATCCTAATTCATTTTTTTGAACAGGGACATGCTACACTACCGATCATAGAAATGTGGAATCGATTTTTATTACCTCCGGAAAAAATATACTCCTAACAGAATCTTAGTTATGAATACCTATATAAAGAAATGACTGGAATATATGTTACCACAAAATATATGATTATCTATAAGGGCCGATTTTACCGAGCATAATGCTCTTTGAGCCGCTTCAATGTATAAACTGTGATAATTATTTGATACATACTTGATATTTGTTGTCTTTCCAAATCGTGACAGATATCAAACCTTTCAAATACCAAAACCAAACATGAGAACCAACAGCAACCACAACAAAATTATCCACAAAAACAATATCAAGCCAATTTTGAATTATATCTCAAAACATGTATCATGCCATGTCACAGAGTGCCATTTTATTTTATTTCAAAATTATTAAATATTTATCAAATATTCTATTATGTTTCAATAATTTGTGATATACATGTATAAACTTGACAAATGCTTGAGAAAAATGAAGCTTGTTTGAGTTTTTGTGTTAAAATAAGATGAAAACTATTTATTTATTTTGAAGCAAAATTCTTCAAAAATACTGATTTATAAGACGCAATAATTTTATCGGGGTACAATAGTCTATTTCACCGTAAAAAATGATTGGCATTAAAATTTATGATCACAGTATGGCAATTAGGCGTTAAAGTGGCTTGGTAGAATTATTGATGCATGTTGATTTTCGCAGTTGTCGATTTTTATTATTGACTTTTTGAAACTTAATTATTAACAGCAATAAAACATCTTGATTGCCAAGGCACTGTGTTCTAGAATTTGTTGAAAATATATAAGAGAACATACTAAGATACATAGTTAAGTATGCTCAGATTCATATAGAACATGAATATGACATCACAAAGATGTTGCGCAGGCTGCACCTTCTGTGCTTTTTCAGTCGTATAGCAGTCTGAAAATCGGTTTCATTGTTTCAAACCAAAACTGTAACTAGTCATACTGGAGTCGAAATATTTTCTATAAGACATGTTGTGTTACTTGGGTTATAAGTCCTAATAAATAAATTCGTCACTTGCTTCCAACGTACAGTCATTGCATAATTATGGGTCGCTCTGTCACAATTATTAGTCAGACAGTTCACCATGCAATTCACATGGAATTAACCCATAATTGTAGGTGACCCATGATTGTGTTATGACTGTATTTTACATCATTCTCGCTCCGATAGCTAATTTCCAACAACCGTGTGCACTTTGGCACTCTACTACTCGGATGGAGTCTTCGTTGGTGAATCTATCCTGCACCGACAAAGGCAGTGAAAGATCTTCCGAAGCCGAACTTCCCGGGCAGGTGTCGAGGACGGTGCTGTTATTCTGGTTGAGCTCGGCTTCCGATTCACAAGCGTCCCAAAAGTCAAACTCCGGTGCCTTTTCGCGATAATAAGGTTTAACAAGTAAATGAATGAGGGCCCATATAGCCGAGGCGGTAAACGCACGGGTATTCAGCTTGACCATGCTGAGGGTGACGGGTTCGATTCCCGGTCGGTCCAGGATCTTTTCGTAAAAGAAATTTCCTTGACTTCCTTGGGCATAGAGTATCTTCGTGCCTGCCACACGATATACACATGCAAAATGGTCATTGGCAGAGGAAGCTCTCAGTTAAAAACTGTGGAAGTGCTCATTGAACACTAAGCTGAGAAGCAGGCTTTGTCCCAGTGAGGACGTTACGCAAAGAAGAAGAGAGAAGTAAATGAATGAGTGAATTGATAAGTAATGGTATATCGAGTGATTTAGTGAGTGAGTTAGCGAGTATGTGAGCTTTTTAGTGAAACAGCGCGTGAATGTGTGAGTAAATTCGTGAATGAATTAGTGTGTAAGCGTTTGTGTGTGGATGATAATAATAAATAAGTATGATAATAAATGAGCATGACATATATAATAAAAAAAATACGAATAAAAATTATGTGTCAAAGCGTACAAACCTCAGATCTGACGGGTAGTGTTCTTAAAGGAGACAGCAATGAAGTGGTACAGCATAAACACACGGAGAACGGTTGAGTGTGTTGAGAACGGTCAACAGTGTGGATTCCATCCGTTCAAACGCTCTGACCTTAGTTGCAGGCAACGACAACATTGTGTTGGTAGGAAACGGTACCCCTTTGATCTCTAGGTGTTGTAGTTCTTAAGATTGATTTGATTATTTCTTTTACATATGAAATCAAATATTCACAGCAAGCTTCTCATTCACAACATCACAAGGGAAGTGGAATCAAGATGTTTTTAAGGAAGGTGTTAGCGTATAAGCAGTAAGTTGATGCGGGGAGTGCGGTACACTGCGGGGGGATGGAGGTGACAGCCGGCCAGTTTGTGTATGCTGCAGACCGCTACAGAAGCGTTGCTGCGCCGCATCGGCTACAACGTTCTCAACACGGATAACCAATGTTGACATATTTCCATGGCACTCATAAAATGAGTAATATTCCCCCAGGTTTAAAATTTGCCTGTGCCCCCGCATTTTTATGAATTACGAATGCAATAGTGATTTCTTAACCAAAAGATATTGCTATGCCGAACATATTGCAAAATATTTGCTTAAGTGGGTGTACGAGCTAATTTGCAATTTGTGTCAGTAGGAAACACTCGATGAGTGTCATGCAGTTTTTCCGATTTTAGTGTTGAGAAAGTTAAGCGTGAATGGTTTCTGTGGAGTTGCTACGTTGCTAGGGCTGAAAGTTTTCGTTTGTCATCTCACTAGTGAACAAAATTAAACACAAACTTGCCAGCTGTCGTTAGGTTTCCCATATGAGGGATGGTGCAATCTGACATATTGGATTACCTTCCTTTTACTTACCTTGAGTGGAATCATCTTGGCAGGGGTCCTATTTTGGGCACTTTTCTGCTATAACTCAGCCAATTCTGAACCGATTGACACAATTTTTTTGAACGCGTTGAGATACGGATATTATCTAGCCGTGTAAAAAATTTAAAGTCAATTGCGAGAGTGTGTGAGAAAAAAATCTGCGCACACTAGAGCTTATTAACACGTACTCTCGAATTTAATCACTCACAAGCAGTGATGGAATTACTCTCATCATGAAGCAATTCGCGAGTGTAAAGCCAACACAAGGCTTACTCACGATTCCGAGAGTAAACAGTGTGTGAGTTTATTCGCACCCACCTGCTTCGTGAGTAAGAAGCAAAACAAAAACAGTAACACTCATGAGTTTTTATTCGTGAAGAACTAGTGGATGTGCGGGAAGTGCATTTTATTGTGGTTATAATAGCAAATCCAGTGATTATCCAACATAAACTAATGCTTTTTACTTCATTGTTCCTGAAAAGCAGCACTGCCATTCGTTAAAATACGTTTTTCGTCAAAATTCAAAAAACTCCCGAAGCTTCGCGAATCACATGCGAGTGCATGCCAGCTTCGTTTACTCAAGAAGTGTGAGTATTCTCGGCCCCCTGTTGTTCACGAGTATGTTTGTTCAGGTTTGTGTCTGCTCAGCTGCAATCTTCATCATTTTCCATCTCTGCTCACAAGTTGAATCAATAAAATTCACTCTTTCATCAAGTCACATGGTAATTCACTAATTCATAAGCCTACTCATCAACTAACTAACTTATTAATCATATCACTAACTAGCACCTTACATATCACACTTATCAATTCAATCACTCGCAAAATATCACTCATCAGTAGTCACCCAACCTTTGTTTCACTCACTCGATAGTTTACTCATAAATTAATTCACTCACCAACTCACTAATTAATTACCTCATTCACTTCTTAAATCACTCATTCACCAACTGTAACTCACCAATTCACTTAGAAACCGATCCGCTGATTACCGAATGATCACTAAGTCAAATGACATGCATTACTGTAGCAATGACGATATAAAGAGAAATCTATGTTGAGAACAGGAAAAGAATCGTTATCAGAAACGAAAAAAAAATAATAAAACTACAGTGATCAGTTGACCAAACCTTCGGTTAAATAGCTTTCAGCCGAATGCCATGACATCCGATTCACTAACTTATCAATTCACTCGCAAAATCACACATTTTTCTACTCATTAACTCAGCATCTCAATAACTCATCCCATTCATAGAAAAACAAAACTCATACACCAGCTTACCAATTTATTCAATCAACTAGCTCTCTCACGAAGTGGGGTTTACCTAATGGCCTCGGCGCTTATTCGTCATTGCGCAATTGAAAGGAATGTAATTTTTACTACCCTTTACCAGTCAGCAGCTATGTCTGAAAATAAACGAAAAACTCATTTGATTTGTTGAAGACACAGTGTGTTTTTAATTGGCAAATTGAGAGATAAATTTGTGAAAACAATACCTCTTGTTATGGTGAGATTCGAACCCACGACTCCGTTTCACTAGTCCGGCGCTCTAACCAACTAGGACATTTTCACACCCGATGGCATACACCAGTGTTATTCTATCCCCAATTTTTTTCGTCACCGCCCAATTCCGTTCTCCTGCAAACCGCCAAGGATGATCCTAAGAACCCGATGCTCGAACACTTCAAGCGCTTGTATGTTTTTCTCAAGCATAGTCCAGGGCTCATTTCCGTAAACAAGCACCGGTCTTATCAGCGTTTTGCACATAACATTTGGTGCGCGGGTGATTCTTTTTCGACCGGAGATGTTCGTGGAGCCCGTGATTGTCCCGACACCACTGATGATGCGCCTTGAGACCCTATGAAATCCATCAATATGCCTCTGAAACCCGCCAAAATTATTTTAAAATTTTCTGAAATTCTTCAGTAAACCTCATGAAATCCCCTCGGAACCCATGTTACGCATATGAGACCCTCGGAAAATCCCCGAAAACGCATCTGAACATCCATCCCACCTTCTGAAACTTCCTTGAAAGACCTCTGAAACTACCGTCCTAGCCACTCGTCCTTCCCCAAACGTCTTTGCAACCATGAAATCCATTAATGTATTCATGTGAATCTGATTCTATTTAGGTAAATATTATATTTAAGCAGTCCCGACTCGATCACTGACCTGTGCCTACTAGTCCTTCCTCAACTCAACAGGGCATTGACCTGATCGCTCCGGACCATATGGGAACGACAATGATGTCTTCCAATTCGATGGAAAACTCCTTCGCGAAACATCTGCCCCAGCTCGCACCCAGTCTTCAGTCAGTAGCGAGTGAGCACCTACACAACACACATGAATGACCAACAAAAAAAACCCAGATTAATCCACCTAGTGGTGATAGTGCCTTTCTCGTCAAACATGTACCCATGATCTTTCCTTGGTTGGGATACGACTGGGATTATTTTGCTTCAGAATGTTGGCTTCAGCCTTTTGGGGGAATCGAAAACACTAGTTTATGATTTTTTCCGACGTTTCGATCTGTATGGGGCCTTTTCAAGGGTTCAATCGGTCAAGGTTTCCTAGTCATGATGGCCTTGCCTAACTTAAAAATGTCATACGAAAGTTTTGGTATTTATTGAGTCCGATCGGTTTGAAACCGTCGTAATGTGGACAATCTCCTACCTATCGGGCGGTTTAGAATTCGGTCCCTGTTTTTGGAATCTTCTACTATTGTTTGTTTAGCTAGATTCTGTGCTAGGGCCATCATTCCGAAGCATGATCTTTCCTTCGACGTAATGCGAACTGTTCCTGAATCCTGAGAATACCTTATTTAGAAAAGCAATAATTTTAATAAGATTGGGAAATTTATTAGTTGAACATATTCCGACGTTACGTTAAACGTATAGACTGGGCTGAAAAATATCAGAATTTTCAGTTGACTGCTTGAGCACCTTCACTATCACTGAAGACCGATCAACATCAAGACGATAATTACAAGCTAGGATATAACGTCTTTCACAATCACAGATGACTTTACGGCAGGCCTGCTCAACCTTTCGTGGCCGTGGGCCACAAGTGATACTCCATACCAGTCGACGGGCCAGACATTAAATTTCGGCATCAAATTTCGAAAGCATGAATGCAAATGTGAAATTTTGTACATCCGATTACCCGTTCTCGCGGCAAATCACAACACTGACATCATTTGGGTCCTAAAAATGTGAGCAAGAATTTTTGATTTTTGCAAAAATCACCCTGAATAAAAAGAAAATCGCGTTAAGTACTGTTCCTTTGAATTCCACTAAGAATTTGCATCCTTTGACAGATACGTATTATTTTTGCGTTTCACTGCGGCTTGATGTTGGTAGTGAGTAGACGTCAAACGAGCAACAACGATTAATATTTGTTTCAACCGTTGAAAACAAGGACGATGGAGAGTGAGTAGAGTAAGACGTCTGTATGTATGTGGCCTTAGTTCAGTCAAGATTTTGTTTTCTTACACATATTTATCGCTTGCATTGACTTTGTTCATTTTTGAAGTTCCTGCGAAGCACCCTGGGAAGCACCCAATGCTGGTTTTGCATCACTATCGGTACCCAGACAACCAGTCATCGTATAAGATGTTGCATAAGATGATAATGTGGAGACCATATGCGTGCATGCCTTCATTTAGGCGCATGTAAATTGTACGCATATTGCCTCCACTTTCACATCTTATACAACATCTTATACGATGACTGGTTGACTGGGTAGCCTCTAATGTGGTCTGAGCCTATTTTCTTGCTAATCGTTCCTCATGGTTTAAAAAAAGACCGCGGTTCGATGTGTCGCATGCATAGGTTTGGTTCTTTTTGGCATTTGGCCACTTCCGGCTGGACACCCTAGATCGGTCCTGGAACACTATCGGTAGCCTTTATAAAGATCTTCGTTCTGGTCTGAGCCTATTTTCTGACTAATCGTTCATCACGTTATTTAAAAAGCCGCTGTTTAATGTGCCACAGGCATGGGTTTTGATATCTACTACATTTGACCACCTCCAGTGGGACACCCGGAACCGGTTCCGGAACTCTATCGGTTGATCCAAATATAATCTGAAACTATTCTCTTTTATTAACCGTTTATCAGGTTGCCTGGAGAGCTTGCGATTTGATGCGTCGCATGTAAGGGGTTGGTTAACTTTTATACTTGGCTATTTCTGGCGTGACATCTGGAACCGGTTCAGTAACACTACCGGTTCCGATATGGTCTGAGAATGTTTCCCTGCCCACTGTTCATCAGGCTATCGAAAAAGCCGCTGTTTGTTGTATCGCATGCATGGGTTTGGTTCACTTTCATATTTAGCCACTTCCGGCAGAACATCCAGAACCGGTTCTGGCACACTACCGGTTCAGATATGGTCCGAGAATAATTTCCTGCCTACTGTTCATCAGGCTATCGAAAAAGCCGCTGCACAGTGGCTGATTTCGTCATTTTAGCGCGCTTAATTAATAACTTTTTTACTATGAAGTTTAACGTCATGGTGTCTTCCGGAAAGTTTTTCACTATAATAAGGAGCTTCTTTCGAGCTTCTGTGAAAAATGATCAATCCCCCTAAAAGTGAGATAGAAAATTTATTTTTTGAATTTTTCAAGATACGAGGTTGGTGTCTTCACAAAAGTTGTAGAAAATGTGGTTTGGAGCAACTTTGCCGAAGACACCAAGTTTGTAACTCCGTTACTTTTCAAGATACGTTACGTTTTCTTTCATCGACCCCTTGAAAAAGGTTTTTGCGCAATAACTTTCTAAAAATTGATTCCACAATTTTCTCATGTTCTACAAAGTTATAGATAATGGTAAAACACACAACTTTGCCGAATATGACATCCCGCTAATTCCAAAATTAAAATAGTTATAATAGTTTTTATAGTTTTTTGGGTCATATTTCAAGCATATATAACTTAGCTATAGGCAAATATATGCAAATTTCCTTTTACGCATGTGAAAGTACATGTAATTGCCTCTCTTAGAAAGCCAAAATCATCAAACTGTAAGAAACTGTAAGATGGTTTTTGTATAGAAACTTACATCCATTTATGTTACTCTTATATGGGATTTATATATATTTTCAACATATTTATTTGACAGTTCATGTCAGCTTGCATTTTTATTGTTATTGTAAGTGTGTGTTAATATAAAGAAAGGTTTGTTGTGTATTCTGGATCATGCATGAAGTACGTTACATAAAAACTCACCAACTACTTCTATTTTCTTACTAACTCACAATGCTCCACAATTGAAACTTCTTTCGTCGGATCACGATTTAACAGCAGCTTTCTTTGAAGTGTAATAAGATTTATAATTTACTATAACCAATGTAGGCATAGATATGTACTAGTGAGAGTGTTGACAGAATATGTCACGCGCATGTTTGGAATTTTTTAAGAAATGGCACTTCATTCGCTCTACTCGTGGACTACGTGGAGCACTTGAGTTAGTAAGACAAAAGAATTAGATGGTAAGTATTTATGTAACGTACTTCACGAATGATCCAAAATGCACCACAAACCTTGCTTTATATTAACACACACTTACAATAACAATAAAAATGCAAGCTGACATGAAATGTCAAATAAATATGTTGAAAATATATATAAATCCCATATAAGAGTAACATAAATGGATGTAAGTTTCTATACAAAAACCATCTTACAGTTTCTTACAGTTTGATGATTTTGGCTTTCTAAGAGAGGCAATTACATGTACTTTCACATGCGTAAAAGGAAATTTGCATATATGGGGCTGTCCATAAACCACGTGGTCATGAAGGGGGGGGGGGGAGGGGGGGGGGAGGGGTTCGGCCTATGAGCATTTTGTATGGATGAATAAACAATTTTGTATGGACAAATGACCACGCGGGGGGGGGGGGGGGGGGGTTTAGAAGTCCCAAAAAAATGACCACGTGGTTTATGGACAGCCCCTATTTGCCTATAGCTAAGTTATATATGCTTGAAATATGGCCCAAAAAACTATAAAAACCATTATAACTATTATAATTTTAGAATTAGCGGGATGTCATGTTCGGCAAAGTTGTGTGTTTTAACATTATCTATAACTTTGTAGAATATGGGAAAATTGTAGAATCAATTTTTAGAAAGTTATTGCGCAAAAACCTTTTTCAAGGGGTCGATGAAAGAAAACGTTACGTATCTTGAAAAGTAACGGAGTAACAAACTTGGTGCCTTCGGCAAAGTTGCTCCAAACAACATTTTCTACAACTTTTGTGAAGACACCAACCTCGTATCTTGAAAAATTCAAAAATTAAATTTTCTATCTCACTTTTAGGGGGATTGATCATTTTTCACAGAAGCTCGAAAGAAGCTCCTTATTATAGTGAAAAGCTTTCCCGAGGACACCATGACGCTAAACTTCATAGTAAAAAAGTTATTAATTAAGCGCGCTAAAATGACGAAATCAGCCACTGTGCGCTGTTTGATGTATCGCATGCATGGGTTTGGTTCACTTTCATGTTTAGCCAGTTCCGGCGGAACACCCAGAACCGGTTCCGGAATACT
The DNA here is from genome assembly GCF_035046485.1 of Aedes albopictus. Lineage (NCBI taxonomy): Eukaryota > Metazoa > Arthropoda > Insecta > Diptera > Culicidae > Aedes > Aedes albopictus. Next base: position 38,715,684 of record NC_085136.1, read on the forward strand.
ACCGGTTCAGATATAGTCTGAGAATGTTTTCCTGCCTACTGTTTATCAGGTTATCGAAAAACCCGCTGTTTGATGTGTCGCATGAAGGGTTTGGTTCACTTTCATATTTGGCCACTTCCGGCGGGTCACCCGGAACCGGTTCCGGAACTCTACAGGTTCAGATATGGCCCGAGACTATTTTCCTGTTTACCGTTCATCATGTTTTCGAAAGTGCCGTGGTTTGATGTGTCGCATGAATGGGTTTGTAGCGTTTTCATATCTGGCCCCTTCCTGGGGTACCGATCCGGAACACCTAAATGGCCATAACTCCGGAACGGCTGGACCGATCCGAACCATTTTCAATAGGAAACAATGGGACCAGATTCCGCGTCGAATGAACCATTGGTCATTAAAATCGGTTGAGGTTTACTGCCAAAAAGTGATGTGAGTTTTTTTTGTACACACACATACACACACACATACATACACACACACACACACATACATACACACACACAGACATCACCTCAATTCGTCGAGCTGAGTTGATTGGTATATGTGACTCGACCCTCCGGGCCTTCTATCAAAAAGTAATTTTTGGAGTGAACATATAGCCTTTCCAGTACACTTAGTGTACGAGAAAGGCAAAAAGCAACGAAAATCGAGATCAGCAGCAGAACAGTTGTTCTGTTGCAACCTGGTACCCGCTCTCGAAGGGATCTTCCCTTCTGGATCTGCCGAACTCGTGCGCGAATTTTCGGCGAAAAACCCCTCCAGGCAGCAGCGGCTGCGGCAGTGGCAGTCGAGTTCAATGAACTTCTGAGCAGGCGGCCGGCCCCTATGCTACTCATTTTTTTTTCTTTCTTAATTCGTTATTAGCGTTAGAATGGGAACGACCGCTGGGAGCCCTTCGGCGTCACTGTCGAAGAGGAGGTGATTCATGAAGGTGGAATACGAAATTGCAAATTTGGCGCCCGAAAACATAAGGAGAGGAACTGTGCCAGAGGATGTACCGTCGTCGTCGTTAAGTTTTTAATCGGGATCTTGCTTTTGCTACTTCCTCTTAGAGCAAGCAATACGCGTGCTGATGGTGAAATTTTGAATGCTTTTGTCGTTGAATGCACCTTGTTCGTTTTTTGAGGTATTTAAGTTTATTATATTTGCGTAAATGGACGTATTAATGATTTTTAGATGCCAGTGTTCTTATGACACAATAACATACTAATCCACAATCATTCGATATTTTGAAGACCCAAAGGATCTAGAAGACCTAGAAGACCCAGAAGTTCCAGAAGACCCAGAAGACCCAAACAATTCTGATTTGTTTTGGGTATTCTAGGTCTTCAGGTTCTTATGGGACTTCTAAGTCTTTTGGGACTTCAGGGTTTAATAGGTCTTCTTGACTATTTTTTTGCAATTCTTTATGACAAAACAGGAAATGTTTCTCACTCTCTTTTTTCTCCATCGAAATTGATTGAATTACTCCATCACAAATAGTAAAACGTGCACGCAAACCTATTCGGAAACCGGCAATCACAGTCCTGACAGACAGCTTGATACCACCAAGTCGTCGTCGTCTTCCCGGCCAATGCTCTGATTGTTACATCGCAATTGATGTCAGCGCATTAAACGTATCTTCCCACTGTTCTCTCTAGCCCCCCTTCAGCAGCGCATTTATCCTCGTGGATGGGTGAACTATGGGATCCAGATCTTGGAAGCAGGCCGGGAGAACGCACGCCCTGCGCCTGCATCTACGATTCTGCCCGAAGCCACATGCATCTCGAAACAAAACGAAACCTAAAACAAAAAAATGCTAGCGAAAACTATTTCAAGCCCATTAACCAGCTCATTTCCCAGAGGGCAGTTCGTCCCTTTCCCCAGCTCTGTGGCGGGTGGTTGGTGGCCGAGGAAAAATATAGCACAAAATCGATTTCAGCCGCGCTTTGCTTTGCGCCCCCGACGACGACCGGAGAGTCGTGAGATAAAATTTAACGCACGATTTTCGCCAGGGTCCATCTCCGTCGTCGTCGTAGTCGTCGTCGCGGAACGTGAGACCCCTGCCTATCACACGATGCCCCTCGCAAGTAGAGCTGCGTTCCTTAGAAGATCTACTGCCGGCTGTCGCAGTGCAGTGGGTTCGTTGAGATCGGGTCGTCCGGGGTCCTCCTCTCAGACAACCGAAGGGGATCAATTTCATTGCTGCATCGTATCGTCCGTCGTCTTAGGCGGCGGCGTCGTCGTCAGCTCGATTTCCCGGCTAGATTTATCCCCCCTTCCGCCCTCGAACGACGACCGATAGGCAGAGACGCGAGCGACCCGGTTGAAACAGTTCAGGATGACCGACCGACCGACCACACGAATTAAGGTGGGCTCGAATGCGCGCGGAGCTATAGTAACAACGGCCGGCGCACAAGGGGTCAACGTTGTGCGAAAAGAAGATTACTGACGAGATAATAAAGTATAATCTGCGCCGTGCGGATATGCTGCGCTGCCTTTGGAACGGTTTGTTTCCTGAGATTTTCAAGTCAGGGTGTGCAATGAGCTGAAGCGATGGCAAAGTTTCTTGGAACAAATGATATGAAAAGGTGTCCAAATAAAGGTCAAAATATTTTATTGTTGACTAAGAAGACCAAAGAGAAACAAATAAGTAAGTTTACTAAATATGCAGATCGTAACTTAGGGTCATTTTTTACCGTACACCACGTCAGAGAGCTGTTTCCAACGTTATGCAATAAGAAAGTTAAAGCTATACCGCCATCAACTTTAACTACGATGTTCTAATCTAACGCGTGTTAGCAGGTTTCGTTTCTACCCCTCGCGTAAAGTAGAACCGACTGGTCTCTACTTTCGCTCTAGAACTTCTATCAACTTTGCCTCCTTTTACGCCCTGTCAAATTGCGGAAGTGACTCCAAATCATCAACCTTCACCAAAGCAAACGTTTCCGACAACAACAGCCATTTGCTAGAGTACTCGTGGACAGTGGCTCCCAACCCAGCTTCATCAGCGACCCGCTTTGCCAGAAGCTCTATCTTAACTCTCCTTTCAGTGCGACAGGCTAAATCATCGTAAACGCTGAACCCGGCGAAATACTTACACTCTGGACTACCTGGTTCTGTCAAAACTATCAGTGTCGCTATCCAGTCACCGTATTAACGTATCTCGCAGGTAATTTCCTCGGAATCTTAGGATGGCGAATCCCCAGCTCAACATCAACCAGAAGATTGGCATCATAATCGTCGCTGAACTGTTCTTCTCGTTGCTAGAAAATCTCCCTCAACGATGTCCGTAGGGTCATTGGCGTAGCTAGGGGGGTTCCAGGGGTGCCTGGCACCCCCTAGAACAAATTTGGCACCCCCTAGAATCTTTTCTTGACAGATACCTAAAATTTAAAACTTAACACAATGATTCTAATATTTATTAATGGCACATTTCAACAAAACTTAAGCACACCCAGAATTACTTAAATACTTGTGGTACGTTTTAGCGTTTAGGATATTCAGGCCAAACATTTCTATAGGTCCTAAGTGCAGATGAGAGGCTCTATTTAAGTCACCTCTCTTTGGTGATTATTTCAGGAATTCCTTCAGAGATTTTATTCAGAGATTCATCCAGAAATTTCTCATGGAGTTCCTCCAGGAGCTTATATTGGCCTTCCTCCGGGAATTGTGGCTAGGATTCCTCAAGCAACTCCTGTTGCGATTATTGCAGCAATTTCTCTTAGAACTCCTCCAAAAATTCTCAATATGGTACCTCCAGGTATTCTACTAGGAAAGTTCCAGAAATTCTTCCGGAAAATCTCCCTTGGATTTTTCTAAAAATCCCTTCGGTGATTCTTCCAGAGATCTCTTTAAGGATTTATCCAGGACTTCGTCCAGAGTTTCTTCCAGAAATTCAACAGAAGATTTCTCCAAGAACTTCTATTGCCCTTCCTCCATGAATTCCAGCTGGAATTCTTCAAGCAATCCCCATTAGAACTCCTTCAGAAATACTTCTAGGGAATTTTCCTGGCATACTTACTTGCTGCAATACTTTCGGGAAATCCTCCTGAGATTTCCAGGCATCCCCCAGGCATTTTTAGGGGCACTAATTTTAGGATACCCCCGGTATTCCTGATTCTAAGAATTCCTCCAGATATTCCAGCTAAGAATTCCTCCAGAAATTCTAACTGTGGAAATTTAGAAATTATGCTACGGATTCTTCTAGAGCTTTCTCCTGGCTTTTTTGCTGGGATCTTTCCAGGCAAACTTCCTGGAATTCTTGCAGAAATTTCTTTGATTCTTCTACCACGAATTTCTCCAAGCACTTATCCAGGAATTCCTTCAGAGATTTTATCCAAAGATTCCTCCAGAAATTCCTGCATAAACTCCTTTTGGCCTTCCTTCAAGGATGCCTCAAACAAGTTTTCCTGCGGTTCTTCCAGCAATTCCTCCATAAATTCTTACTAGAATACGTCCAGAAATTCTTCTAGTGATTCATATACGAATTTATGCTAGCATTGTGGCTGAAATTCTTCCGGAAAATCTTCCTGAGATTCCTTCAGAAATTCCTTCTGCGATTCAATCAGGGCCTTCGTTATAAATTCTTTCAAAATACCTTTCCGGTTCTTGCAGGGACTTCTCTAGGTATTCCAAGGATTTTTTCTTGGATTCTCCCAGTAATTTTCTGTGTAGTTTCCTCCAGCAATTACTCCTAGGATTTATGCTGAGATTTCTACAATGATACATCCCCGAATGCTGCAAATAATACCTCTTGAGATTTTTCATGTGATTTCTTCAGCAGCTCTCCGGTGATTCCTCCAGGAATTTTTAACCAAGGATTCTCTCATAAGCTTCTCATGCTCTTCCTCCAGGAATTTCAGCTGAATTTCTCTAGATATTCCTGCTGTGTTTCTTCCAGCAATTCCTCCTAGGACTCCTCCTGAAATACTTACTGAAATACCTCACGGAGTTCTTCTGGGTATTCTTCTAAAAATTTCTTCAGGGATTCCTCCAAAAACTTGCTGGGATTATTCAAGGCAATCTTAATAGGAGCATTGCTTTCAGTGTTTCTTCCTGGAAATTTTAAAGGATTTTTTTTTTCTGGGATTTCTCTAAATATTTATCATTGGATTCCTCCAGGATTTCCTCTTGACTTTCATCCAGGAACTCCTCCTGGGGTTCCATAAGCGATTCCTGCTGCCTCTAATGTGTCAGCAATGTCTCCTAGGTCTCCTCCAGAAATTCTTATTGTGATTTCTGCAGAAATCCCTCGAGGGATTTCTTCTGGTATTCTTGCTGGGATTCTTCTAGGCAATTTTCCTAGGATACTTTTAGAAATGCATTTGATTCTTCCAGGGATTTTTCTTAAGACTCATCCAGGAGATCCTCTAGAGTTAATAAAGGATTGCTCTAGAAATTAATCATGATAATACCCCTGGAACTCCTCTTGGTCTTCTTCAAGGAATTCCAGCTGAAGAAATTCCAATATAAATCTCTGAAGGATTCCCTAAACGAATTTCGGGAATAGTTGGAATTTCCAGAGAAATTTCAGGAGGTATTACTAGAAAAATCTCTAGTGAAATCCTTTAGGGAAGTACGGGAAAAACTTATAATTAATAAGAAGCCACAGATTATAGCTAATTGGCAAATTGAGATATGGGTGGGATTCGAACCCACGACTCCGTGTTCGCTAGACCACAGTATGGCCATTTCTTTGCCAGTTCCTTCAGCATCACACACGAGATGCGACATGAGACAAGACACTTATCGTTCTTACAATCATCAAGTAAAGATTAAAATTGCCGGATTCGGGCGTGAAAAGCCCATCTATAGGACAATGTCCGACTGACTGCGTTGATTTTCGTACGTTGTTCGCACACGTCCAAAAACGAAGAGTTCATCTCGGGACCCACGCTTTACTTCCCTTCCGAAGGAAGAACTCACATTGTTTTGTGAGTGGGATTTGATCCCAGGTCCTCGGCGTAACAGTCAAGTGATCTAACCATCACACCAGGTTCACTCCACAACTTCGAAAGTTCTAAGGTAATTTTGATGAAAATTTTTCCAGTAATTTCTTTTGGGATTTGTCGGGAAGTTTTCCATGAATTTCATAGAATTTTCTTCAAGCAAGCCCAGTTTAGAAATTCTGATTTTTCAATTCAGCAATTTTCGGAAGCAATAGATATAACAAGAATTAAATCATAAAGAATTTCAAAAGTAATCACGATGAAATTGCCTGAGAAATTTGCAAAACAACTGGAAAAAATTTCTCAAATAATTTCAGAAGAATAGCTATTTAAATTATAAAAAAACTAAAGAAATTATATAAATTAAATTCCAATGAAACTACCACAGAAATAAAAAAAAACATGCTGAAGGAATTATTAACTTTTACAGTTTATGCTAACGTAAGAACTTCACGACGCACACGAGACACGACATGAGACAAGACATAACACTTATCGTTCTTACAATCGCCAAGAAAAGATTAAAATTTCCTTTACGTTGACCGGTTTCGGGCGTGATCTAGTCCATCTAGCCTAGGGCAAAAAATTCCGTAATACAGATAAAAAATCTTTCAAAGCAGTTGCAAAGGAATTCATTACCGGTGGAATTCTTAAAGAAAACATCAAGGCTTTCTTTTTTTTAATTGGCTAAATGCAATCTCAAAATAAATTGCCGAAATATATTCTTTAAAAAATTTCACAAACATTCACTAAAAATGTCTAATAAATCCTCAAAGAATTTTCCGAAATCGTCAAAGGAGTTTCTGAATAAAATTTTGAAAGAATTCCAGAAGTAATTGTCCTAGTATCACCGTGACAGAATTCTTAAAGAACCACCAAAGATGTTTTTTTCAAATAAATTTTCGAAGGAAATCCTCAAGGAGTTTGTCGAATCAATTTCCAAATGAATTACCGGAGAAGTTCCCACAGTAATAATCGAAGTTACCAAAATTTCCAAGAAAATTGCTGATAAAATTCCCAAATAAATTTTCTATGCAAGTAATATCGGGATTGCCGAAGGTATTCCAAAACTATCTGCTGCAGGAATTCCTTAAATAATTACAGAAGAAATTTTTTAAAGAATTTTCATTACAATTATTAGAGCGATATATAAAAGAATTTCCGAATAAATTTTCAAAGCTATTGCCGATAAAATTTTCAAAATATCCGTAAAAGGTGTTTAGTGTCAATTTCTTAACATATTACCACATAAATTCTTAAAGGAATTGCCGAAGGGGATCCAAAGATATTCCCGAAGAAATTTGCCAAATCCAAAGGAATTTCTGAGAGATTTGCAAAAGTCTTAATTGAAATAAATTGCAAAACAATTTCTAAAATACAAATTCCATGTATTATACGCAATCAGGTTAGCAAGTTTCCAAACCTCACATCAGTACAACGGTTTGGATTTTCCAAAAAAAAACTGTTCTTTGAAATATAGCGCGTTTAAATTTACGTTCTACGCGACGCAGTATATCATTATTCTAAAAAATTGAGGGAGGATCGATACTTCCTTTTACAAAAAAAGCAAAATAACCTAGAAGCCACTGAAACTGGCACCCCCTAGGCACCCCCTGGGAAAAAATCCTAGATACGCCAATGCGTAGGGTACATTGTATTCGAAAAAGACATCAAATGCAGATTGCGATCCGCCAGCAGTCCTATCTGTGCTGACGACATGCTTGACATGCTTGGTTTTGGGAAATCAACAACTTCGACATTAGAAGATCCTTCAACACTACGAATATCATTTCTAAACAACCGTTGAATGAAATCCAGACGGAAGGTACATCGTTAGACTACCACTGTCAATGCTAAGCGACTCCTATCCTGAGAATCCCACTACGACGATTCAAGTGCAGTTTGATGGTACACATTGAAGATCTACCTGTTTATCACTTAACGAAGGCATGTACATCGAACCAACAGTGCAGCTAGCTCTGCACTCTAAACTCATCAACATTCGCCTTCCTTGGTGCGCCGTCACTTCTGAGGCCACAATGATCTATCAACAAATCTGAATGCACTCGGGCTGCAATAAGTGTCAGCAGATTATTTTCAAATCAGATCCAAAACACTGGAATTCACCGAAACAGCTGTTCAGTAGTCAGCTGTGAGAAAATAAACTAGAACTAGGAATCGATCTAATGATGACACTAGGCTTCTAAATAGAGCACTGATGATTACAAGGACGCATTTTACGCGCAGCTCGAACGCGAGTATGACCGCTGCCCAAGCCATGACGTCAAAATTATCATAGGAGATCTAAACGCTCAGGTAGGCCAGGAGGAGGAATTCGGACCCACGACGGCGCCCACCAGCAGACAAACGAAAGCGGCCTACGACTCATTGATTTCACCGCCTCCAAATATATGACCATACGTAGAACCATTTTCCAGGTATCAGGTACATATCAGTAGGTCGGCTCCAGAGGCACGTTCTCCTCCATTTGGGAGATTGGTGTCAATGCCATGAATACGAGCCTATTCATCATTTACCTGTGGGAGAGGGAAGGGAAGAATAAGGGATGGGATAGGAAAAGGGATGGTAAGGGAATACGGGCGACATAATCGCATAAGCGTTCCACAACGGGTTCAAATAGCGCCCTGAAAAGGGCACTTTAAAAAACGCAAAAAGCGTAAAGTAAGCCTACAGCTAATTACCACAACGGGTTCAGAACAAAAGAACATCCTAAGGATTCAGGCTTCTTAGGTCAGTTACACTTAATCAAGTGTTTACCGAGTACTCGAAAACGCAGTTACGTAAAAACTGGGTAGTTACATATCAAATGATTAAAAGTTACACAGTCGGATTCTCAGCTAAGATATACAAATGAAGCAGCCTGTTGAGGTTTGTGGTGGACAAAATTATAAGTAGGAAAACCACATTGAGTTGCCTCAATAGCGTATCTGCTACGAGATTCCACAAAAGTGGTGATAAGACTCGCTCTTGGGGGCATCCACAAACACTCAATTTCCTAATCGCTGCTTGTCGTAATTCCGAGAAGATTTGTTGGTTTTTGAGCATTTGGTAAATCCAATTGGAAATCATTGAAAGATAAAACGGACAATTCGTGCGGCTTCTAATATGGAATCGAAAAATACGTGTTCAAAAGTATCCTGGAAATCCAAGAAAACGCCCAAACAAAATTGTTTTTGATAGAATGCTTTTCCGATATCGTAAGCAACATTGTGTAAACAAATCACAGTGGACTTTCCATTTTGGTAAGCATGTTGGTTCCCATGGAGAGGCATGTTTGCCAAAGCTCGACAAAGCGTTATTATCATTTCAGAAGAAAAGGGTCAAATTGATAGGTCCGATCTTCATACGATGCATTACCCACTTACGGAATAAACTTGATAGTATAATCCCACCAATATTTGGGAATAGCAAGGCTGCAAACAAGCAGTTTTATCAAAACATTTTAGGTCTCGAGGCATGACACGCGAGATTGCCATTTCAATTTTTCTGAAAGTAGCAAACATCGAGTCAAACGCAAAATGCGGAATCATATAGGTGGTAATTAAAGTAAGGCTTTTGGACCAAAGCTGTTCTTTTATGCTGAAGATTGGTCTGAGCTGTCATAACCGTAGCTACTACCCTAACTAGGCACAATCAAACTCACAATCACAACACAAGAAAAAAGAACAACGATAAAAACCAGTTCGGTATCGATTGAAGAACGCCAGAAACGAAGATACACAGAGGACACTGTGAAGAACGCATAATGCGAAGAGCCATATAGGTTACAAGTAAAGCTAATAAACAACATACTAATAATCCCAAACTTATTGAGCCTCGCAGTTGAGGCTTAAAAAGGATAGCAGATTATCTCGGAGAAACACAAGGTCAAATGCGCCATTGCTCCGGTTAGCGCAGTAAGGGCAGAAGAGAGAGGGCGCTCTAGTATTCCACAGGCTCCGTTAAGCGGTTAGGATTTTATTAGACCCCTTAACTATTTATTCCTATGCACGGTAAGCATACAGCCGAATCACACCATGAATTAGGGGTCACCTGTTTAATGGACTCTTACCACAGGAACAGGCAGTCCGCAGTGTTATTCTAAGCCAATTGTGACAACCGCTACAGGCACTACAATTGTATTGAAAACTATTTCAAAACTTCGTTTTTCAACCTGCCCTGGTGTACCTTAAAGGCAATTTCCTGGTCGCGTTCGTTTATCTTGTTGTCGCTCTTTTCCAAAGAACAAAGAAGACGACGAAAAAGTTGGTAGTCGATTATTTATGTTTGACTTTCGTCGTGGAACCCTTTGTTGGCGACGAAAACGCTTGTCGTCAACGGTGTCCAGCCATTTGGCTGAATGCCGTTTGGTCGAATCATGATCAAAAGAATTTGGAAGCATGGGGAAACTCTGGATAAGATTCTAGCTGCCAACAAAATCATGAGAAATATTTCCTTCTTTTAATCATAGGCTATTCTTTCTAGTTTTAGCATTCAAAAATTAGCTGGCGTTGAAACTGTGAATATTTTTCACAGATTTTTTTTCTTCTTTGAATCATTGGCTGTTCTATCGACTAACATTGATATAGATAAATGTGGCATGATCACTTAAGTTCAACATTACATTTTTTGCCCAAACTACTTTCGACAAAAACGGCGTTTGGCCTAGTTTCCCTTTCGGTCAAATGGCGTTCGGCCAAATGACCCGGAACCGTCGTCAACGTTGTTCTTTCGGGTGAAGATTTTTTATTTCTTAGCGCTAGGATGACGATTGTCAGCCCTGTTCACAAGAATTCCCTGAAACAAATCCGAGTAAAATCAATGAAGAAACCTCTAAATAAATACCGATAGGAACACCTGTAAAAAAAACTAAAAGAATTCTTAAAACAACCCTGGAAGAGATATCTAAAGAAATCCCGAGAAGAATCCTTGAAAACCTGTGAATAATCACTGAAAGAATTCCGGGAGGACTGTAGGAATCCTGGGAAGAATTTCTGTAGGAATTTCTGACGGAATCCATGAAAAAGCCGGAAGAAATCCTTAAAAATGTGGTAGTAATCCTCGAAGAAAACTCAGAAGTAGTTGTTTTGAATATCTTAGAGGAAACCCCGAAAAAGTTATGGGTGAAATCTATGTCAGAATTCTGGAGGAACCCCTGTATAAATCATTGAGGAAATCCCGGGAAAAATTCCTGCAGGAATCCTGGAAGGAATCCCAAAAATAATCCCGAGAGGAATCCCTTTACGAATTCTAGAAGGAGTTTGTGTAGGTATTCCAGGAGAAATCTCAAAAACAAACTTGGAATGAATCCCTGAAAGGATCTCTGATGAAATAAATAAAAGAATCTGAGAAGAAATCCAGAAGGACTTCTGGGGTGAGTTCGTAAAGAAAATCCGGGAATAATTAATGATTGGATCACTGGAGAAATCCCTAAAAGGATCCAGAAAGAATCCCCAAGGGAATCGCTAACTAAAGTTTGGAAGGAACACTCGGAAGAATACCAGAACTTATCCAGGGAGAAGTCAATGAAGAAATCCTTACCCAAGCAACACATATGTTTACAAATCAGTCACGGCAGCGCAAGTAATGGTTGCACAGAAGTCACTGTGACTTTCTGCGCAACCCTTACACGCGCTGCCTTGACTGTTTTGTAACCATGTATGTTGCTTGGGTAAGGAAACCCTGAAAAGGATCTTTGAAAAAATACCTGATAAATTCCGGAAGAAACCTCAGGAAGAATCCTAGAGAAATTTTTGATGATGATCCCTGAAGCAGACTCAGAAATGATCCGTGAAAGCATCCCCAAAAGAATGCCAGGAGAAATAATTGACTGAACTCTGGGAGGAATCCCTAATGGGATACTGGGAATTATCCCTGATGGAAGAATTCAGCATCTAAAAATAATTTCGGGAGAAATTAATAAAGAATTGCCTGCACACTTAGAATTTCTGAAATTTCCACGAAACGGAATCACCAAAAAACGTAATGTTTTCAAGACTGAATCACAAATTGGACTCAATTTTACGCGCATCATGTAAGTGATGGTTGGTTAACAAATCCGTTTCACCAGAAACGTAGAATCAGTATCACGTACATCGACCACCTTCTAGCTCGGTGAAATAGCCGAGAGGTAAGAGATGTGGCTCACGATCAGCAGATCCGGAGTTCGAATCCCATGCATGACAATATTTTTCTTTTCTATGTTTTATCTGTCAAATCGGTTCTAGCGATTGCTAGAGGCTAAGAAAAAAAAAGTTTTATTTTGGGGTGTCTTGAAAGACGTAAATTTACATGTTATAACCTCTAAATTTGTGTTTTTGAAGATGCTCGTATATGTCAGGTTCAGAACACTTAAAATTACATGATATTTTCTAGGTGTGTGGAAGTATCTCTGTTGAAATCAAAGTATAAAATCTTCGATGGAAACTCAGGAGAAAATTCTGAATAAACCGCGGGAAAAATATCAAAGAAACCATGAGGAATGAGTCAAGAAATACCGAAAGAAATCTCTAAAGGAGTCCCTAAAAATATCAAGGAGAATTCCCAAATGATTCTCGGGAGGAATACCTTAGAAATTCCGGAAAGAGTCTCGTGAGAAGTCAATAAAGAAATTTTGGAAGGAATCTCGTGAGAAATGTTTAAACGAATTTCCGGAAAAAACCTTGAAAGATTCCCCAAATTCATCTTGGGAGGAATACTTTAAAAAATCTGGTACTATTAAATGAGAAAATCCTCGGAAGTATCACTCAATACTGATGCTGCCAAAAATACCAGAAGGAATCCCGGGGAAACCAGAAACCCCAAGTAGAATCCAGGAGGAATCCCTGACGGAATTTCGTGAATAATCCGTAAAAGGATTGGGATGCAATCCCGGGGATCCCTAAAGCAATTCCGGGAGGAAACATTGAAGAAGTCTCGAAAAATTAAATGCAGGAATTTCGCTAGGAATTCCAGCATAAATACCTCAAGGAATACCGGGAAGAGTCTTTGAAAAAATGGAAAAATCTCGGAATCTCGGATCCCTGAAGAAAGCCCGAGAGAAATACATAGAGGAATCCTGGGAGAAAATCCAGGAAGAATCCTGGAGCTATCGCTGATGTAGTCTCGGGAGTGATCCGGAGGAATCACAGGTAAGAATACCTGATATCAGTAGGTTAGCTCCAGAGGCACGTCCCCCTCCGTATGGGAAATTTGTGCCAAGAATACCTGATGGAAAGCCAAAAATATTGCTAATTCTCGGAAAGAATCAATGAAAGAATATCGAGAGGAATTTCCTACGGAATTCCAGAAAAAAAATATGCAGGAATCTCTGACGGAATCGAAGGAGAAATTCATGAAGAAAACCTGGGAACAACCAGTGGAATGAACCGGGAAGAGAATCCCGGGAAAAATGCCGAAAAAATCCCAGGAAAATTCAATGAATCACGGGAGAAATTTTTGAAGGTATCCCTGAAAAGATTCAGGAGGCATCCGAATGAGAATCCCTATATAAATTTTGGAAGCAATACCTGGAAGAATGCCAGGAGAAATCCAGAAATAAATCAATGAGGAATCTCACAAACAATTCCGGAAGAAATCTTTAATGGAATTCCAGGAAGAATTCTTAAAAAAAAGTCTTGGAATGAATCTCGGTATAAATTTCTAGAGTAAACCTGGAAAATATCAATGTAGGAATACAAAGTCATAAAAGGAATTCCTTAAGGAACTCCGGGATAAATACGTATAGCAATTCTGGGAGCAAACATAGTAAGAATCCCACGAGGAATCTTTGATGAAAACCCAGGAGACATTCCAAAGTATTCAAAAGTTCCGCTCCCCATGACGAAATGCACTTTCAAGTTCCACAAAGTTCAGATAATGGAACTTTCTGACTGTCTAAGAGGCTAACAATGAGCCTAGCTGGAACTTCACACACAAGTTCGGGCACGGCTCATTGTTAGCCTTTAAGCAGCTTTCAAGCTACTCGGTACTTTGTCGGAACTTTCTAGTTCATAGAAGTTCATTTCAATAACTTGATGGGCTAAGGATTTTTGTTTTTATTTTAGCAAAAAAAAAACAATGAGAAAATTTTCATGGACATTAAAACTGAATTTACCCAATTAATTGATGAAATGAAAATGAAATGAAAAAAAATGTGACGCACACCGGATTTGAACCGGAAGCCGGTGCGTGAAAACCGTACACTCTACCCCAACACCACAATTATAATGAAGTTCAAGGCGTGTGAATTCTGACTTGAACCAATGCTTTGTCGACACCTAGATTTGTAAACTTGTGCAGTAGTGCAGTTAACTTGATCATAACTAATATCTACAACAGCGCAGCGGTGCGGCAGCAGGTTATCACGCAGAAGGATCCGGCTCGAATCTTCTCCAGGAGTGTGTCATATACAGTAAGGTTGGTCATGTTTCACGTAATATAAGCAATTAACACAGGGTGGGGGAAATCTGGAATGTACATTTTTAGTTTTACATGCATTTTGACCAAGTTTCACCAGAAGCTGCTTAGAAGGCTAACAGGCTTCCTTGTGTAAATTTTCAAGTTCCGAAATTACTTAAAAATGAAGCTGCTTAGAAGGCTAAAGAGCATCCTCCAACAAGCTGCTTAGCTAATAAAGTATCCTCTTATCCGAACTTCTGGTTACTTGAGTTCTTGAAGAGAATCCCTAAAGAAATCCCGTGTGAAACCAATGAAAGAACCCCATGTGGAATCGTTGGGAGTATTCTGGAAGGTATCCCAGTAGAAATACCTGAAGGGAGAAATTCCTGAAAGAATTCTGATGGAACCACTGAAAGAATGCTGGGAGGAATTCCAAAAAAAAATAATGGGACGCTACGGAATTCGGGTCTCCAGTTCCGGAGACGGCGGGTTCGATTCCCGTTCCGGTCGGGAAAATTTTCTCGACTTCCTGGGCATAGCGTATCATTGTACTTGCCACACAATGTAACAAATTTATGCAATAGCAGACGAAGGAAGCCCTTCAATTAATAACTGTGGAAGTACTCTAAGAACACTAAGTTGAAGAGAGGCAGGTCAAGTTCCAATGCGAACGTCGAGCCATAAAGAAGAAGAAGAAGCTACGGAATTCTCTGAAGGAATTATATGATGAAATCTGGTAGGAATTCTAAGAGAAATCCAAGAGAATTATAGGGAAGAATTTCTGAATATTTTCTTATATAAATCCCTGCGGGAGGCCTTGTATTTAGATCAAAATATCCGTGACATAGAATACATCATATGCAGTAATTTTTAACTGAAAATCTTTTTGACACATGGATTATATGAACTTTAACGGTACTGTTGAAGATGCCATCTTTCCGTCTTTTCACTGAGTTGAAATATTAGCAACTGTAGTTGTTTTCTCTTTTTACAAACAAAAAAAACCTTACCGGACTACATTTGGCCAGATAAACAAATTTTAAGAATTGTGGAGCGGACCTGGTGTGGTGGTTAAAGCACGTGACTATCATACAACTGCACCATCTGATGAGAAAATTTTCAACTAAAGCTCATTTCAAGATTGACATCCATATAATCAGCTCTACAGCAAATACAAATTTCAATTTTTAAACCATACTTAAGATATCAGCAAAACCTACTTTACATTTGAAGGGTGACTTATAAAACGCTGCCTAATGCGTTCTTTTCTGCAACGATTGCGCCACCTATTGAGCTAGTTCTGAAGTAATGTATTCGTCATGTACAAAATATGAATGTGTTATAAATAGGACGCTGAGCGGATATGGGTTTTGTATACAGATAAAAAATATGAATCGCTTCACTTGATTTCACTTGATGTCAAAATCACTTTATTACAAACCCTATATATCACGAGATCTGCATCGAATCCTTATGTGTGTGTCAGAGTGTGACCTCCGGGGCTAGATTTAGAGACAGTGAAAATCTCAAAACCGGCAATGCGCACCGCTTTTACGAACCTATCGCATTGACGATCGGACGCGCTGGTCGATCTGGAGCAGCACCGAGCGCAGCTAAAATTATCGACCTCACCCGTCCTCGGCCCATGATAAAGAGCAACCCAGAAGGGCCAGGTAGGTAACTGACTGTCGACTGACCGACGCGCGCGCCGTCCACCTAAAAAGTAGCATCCGCATGTTGGCGCATAACAGGCCCCAGCGCCAGCGGTCATTGCACTTTCTATCGTGTGGTGCTTTTTTGTGTTTTCTCCCATTTTTGCAAAGAACCCTTCTTCCTGGAACAACCGTGCAACCTACTGCGACTCACGACGACGGCGAACCGCGCGCGCATTCAAATGAGGTCCCATCTGCACGCTTCTACCTCTAACGAAATGAAGGTCAATAATCTTGACTGCAATTAACCCGTCAATCCTGTGGTACCTCTCTCTAGGTAACTACGGGGAAAAGTTCGATGCTCTCTCCAGCCAGGGATGGACGCAACGCCACAAGGATACACGGCCCGATGATTCGCAACAATTGGGCTGTTTGCGCGGTCGCGACCTGCTCGCACGCCGTGTATTGTGTAATCGAAGAAAGGCGCGTGCGGTCAGCTTTTTTTCTTTCCTCCTGTGTTTGTCTTCGGGGTGTGCGCTGCGCATCAGCTGGTTCGTTTTGGGGTCCAATTTCGGCGTACTGAACAAGGGAGAGAACGAAGAAAGTGCGTGTGAATTTTGGCTCATTTACATCATCGGATCGGAGAGGGGGTTTAACAACGTTGTTCGATTCAATTTGTTGAACCAAGGAGCAGGATGGGGAAAGATCGGCGAGTCCTTCCGACAGGCTCGTGTATTGAAATTCTTAAGTTTTGCGTTTCGTTTGTTTTTCGTACGAACGGACGCGTGGTTTGGCAACAGGTGGCGACTCGGAAATGGGCTCGTGCGTAAATTTCTTTTCATTTGTTTGTTCTCTTAGTTTGTTTTACCGTGTGGAATGATGTAATTGTTTGGCCTCCGGTTGGTACTTCATCGTGTTGCATATGGTCGAGAAAGGGGTCGATTTTTTCAGAAACGCAAGGATTCCAAGATCGTTGTACTCGGGAAAACGGAAGCGTCTGTAGTTACAAGTTCATGAGAACAATATATTCACACACGCCAAGGATGGATGATGACCAAAGGGTGAAAGAGAACTTCGTTGATGGGTCATCCAGAAGACCCAGAAGACCCAGAAGATCCATAAGACACGGATGACCCAAAAGACCCAGAAGACATAGAAGACCCAGAAGATAAAGAATCACAGAAGATTCAGGAGACGCAGAAGATCTGAAAGACCCAGTCAACCCAAAAAAACACCGAAAACCCAGAAAACTCAGAAGACTCAGACACAGAAGACCCAGGAAAACCTGAAGACCCATACGACACAGATTACCAGAAGATTCAGAAAACCCATCAGACCCCGAAAATCTATGAATATCAGATAATTAGGGAGTCGCAGAAGATGCAGTAGACTCAGTAGGTACAGAAGACCCAGAAGGCCCAAAAGACACAGAAGACCTTAAAAGACCCAGAATTCTTAGAAGATCCATAAGACCCGAATGATCCAGAAGACCCAGAATACCCAGAAGACCCAGAAGATCCAGAAGACCCAGAAGACCCAGGAAACCTAGAAGACTCAGAAGATCCATAAGACCCGGACGACCCAGAAAACGCAGAAGACCCAGAATACCCAGAAGACCCAGAAGACCCAGAAGACCCAGAAGACCCAGAAGACCCAAAGATCAAAGAATCCCCCAGAAGGCCCACAAAAGACCCGGAAAACCTAGAAGACCCAAAAGACACAGAAGACCCAAAAGACCCAGAAAACCTAGAAGATCCATAAGATCCAGATGACCCAGAAGACGTAGAGGACCCAGAATACCCAGACAGTGAAGAGAATTGTCAGACAAAAGAGGCACAAAACAAGCAACAAAGAAGACGCGGCTATTACTCTTTATCCCAACTGGTAACAGATAATGACATGATCTCGAAAATTTTTGTTGCAGACAAAACGGAAGCTGAATTTGTTGCGTACTTTTCGTCTCGTGAATAATCAATATTTACCAACCCAAAATCGAATCTTTTTGATGATACATCTTCAGCAGCGTTGCAGTGTTTACCGACTCGAAGTTACCGCTCGAAAATCACAATGCAAGCCTTAAAAATCTCTAAACTCGTGGTGCACGATCTTTGTCCCATTCTGTTCAAGTTGGGACAAGCCTATGTCGCATTAGGTAGAATGTCGCAACAAATTCAGGTTGCGACATTGTCGTTATTGTTGCGCGATGGTTGAATTTTGATTCACTGTACCCAGAAGACTCAAAAGACCCAGAAGACCCAGAAAACCCAAAGATCATAGAATCTCAGAAGATTCAAGAGACGCAGAAGATCTAGAAGACCCAGTCAACTCAAAAAACACAGAAGACCAAGAAAACTCAGAAGACTCAGACACAGAAGACTCAGGAAACCCTGAAGACCCATTCGACACAGATTACCAGAAAATTCAGAAGACCGACAAGACCCCGAAAGTCTATGAATACCAGATAATTAGGAAGTCCCAGAAGCAGTGAATCAAAATTCAACCATCGCGCAACAATAACGACAATGTCGCAACCTGAATTTGTTGCAACATTCTACCCAATGCGACATTGTCCCAACTTGAACAGAATAGGACAAAGATCGCGCACCACGAGTTTAGAGATTTTTTAGCCATGTATTGTGATTTTTGAGCGGTAACTTCGAGTCGGTAAACACTGCAACGCTGCTGAAGATGTATCATCAAAAAGTTTCGATTTTGGGTAAGTAATAATTGATTATTCTCGAGTTGAAAAGTACGCAACAAATTCAGCTTCCGTTTTTTCTGCAACAAAAAAAATCGAGATCATGTCATTATCTGTTACCAGTTGGGATAAAGAGTAATCACCGCGCCTTCTTTGTTGCTTGTTTTGTGCCTCTTTTGTCGGACAATTCTCTTCACTGCCCAGAAGATCCAGTAGACCCAGTAGATCCAGAAGACCCAGAAGACCCAGAAGGCCCAAAAGACTCAAAAGACACAGAAGACACAGAAGACCTAAAAAGACCCAGAAAACCTAGAAGATCCAAAAGACCCGGATGACCCAGAATATTCAGAAGGCCCAGAAGACCCAGAAGATCCAGAAGACCCAAAGATCAAAAAAATCTCAGAAGATTCAGGAGACGCGGAAGATCTAAAAGACCCATTCAACCCAAAAAACTCAGAAAACCCAGAAAACTCAGAAGACTCAGACACAGCAGACCCAGGAAACCCTGAAGACCCATACGACACAGATTACCAGAAGATTCAGAAGACCCACAAAACCCCGAAAGTCTATGAATACCAGATAATTAGGGAGTTGCAGAAGATCCAGCAGACCCATTAGATCCAGAAGACCCAGAGGACCCAGAAGGCCTAAAAGACACAGAAGACCCGGAAAACCTAGAAGTCCCAGATTTCCCAAAAGACACAGAAGACCCAAAAGACCCAGAAAACCTAGAAGATCCATAAGATCCGCATGACCCAGAAGACCCAAAAGACCCCGAAAATCTATGAATACCAGATAATTAGAGAGTCGTAGAAGATCCAATAGACCAAAAAGACGCAAAAGGCCAGAAAGACACAGAAGACCCGGAGAACCTAGAAGAGTCTTCTAGTTCACCCATACTATGGGTTGATGAAAAGTTGACATGGTGCTTCGATGGAGGAGAGTGAAGGGGAGTATGGTGCTTCAGTCTGCACCTGTCCACCGCATAGCCTGCCATTACTTGCCGTAGCTGTTCAGGCATATTCAGCACAAGCTCTTCGTTTGTACGGTCGACTATTCATAGCAACTGATGAGCATAGGTCAGTGATTGGGTTGTCATCGAATCTAGACAACTGTTTCCCAACTGCCTGCCGCACTGCAAGGTGTAAGCGACTGAAGAACGATGGATTGTTCAGCCGTAACTAGAACTGGAATGCGGAGGCACGATCTCCTGTTGCCATCGATGGAACTGCCAATTGGTCTGTGAATTAAAAAGGACAATGTTCTGTAAAGGATTTACTGGATAACTTGACCCGGGAATCCCTGCGTAGCGCTGCTCGATGACCAGCGAGAGCGGTTCCACTTCTGACCGATCAAATCCACGATGTTGCTGCTCAGGCACTGCGCTATGCACCGCATCCTGGTTGCCAGGGCCGCCACCGTATGGATGGCGTAATTGCTGCTGTACGAATGGATGACGCAGCTGCTGCTGCGTCGAGAGCTGGCGCCCCTGCCACCCCCGGAAATCCCTCTGAAACCACCTGCAACCCACTGAAACGCTCTGAGATACCCTCAAATGCTCCAGAGGTCTCCTGAGCCCCTTGAAGTGCCCCTAAGGCTCTTTGAAACCCTTTGAGTAATGCTCATGACGCCTCTGAGAGCCCCTAGAGTCCCTTGAGACCCCTTGACACACCACTGGGACCCCCTCAATGCGCCATAGAGACTCAATGGAGCTCCCTGAAATACCTTGAGGCTTTTTAAGACCCTCTTAGGCCCTCTGATACGTTCCTGGACCCCCTTTAACGTTCCAGATATCCCATAACCCCCTAAAACCCCTTGATACTCCCTGAAACGCTCCTACAATCATCCTTTGCGCTTCCCTGTAAATGATCCCTGGCTCTTTTTACGGATTCCAGGGATCCTCAACTGTGCTCTCCCTCTTCTTATGAGGGGCATAAAAAGGTTCGTAAATTGAAAATGCGTGAAAAAGCCCGTATAAAAAAGAAGTTGGTGTAGTCCTGTATTGGTGGAACAAACACTAACGCTATATGATTCGAAGTGTTATCTTATGCGACTTCAGGAGCGTTCCAGGGGTTTCAAGGAATATCAGGGGCATTTAAGAGACGACGCGGGGGACTTCAGGGGTTTTAAAGGGGGTTTCAAGGAGTTCAATGGGATTTCAGCGGCGTTCCAGGATCTGCAAAGGTATTTCAGAGGGTTCCATGGGGGTTCATGGGCGTTTTGAAGGCGTTACACGGTTTCAGGGGCATTCAGAAGTTTTCAAGGGGGTTGAGGATGTTCCGGGAATGTTTCGAGGAGTTTCAGGAATGTTTCAAGGGGTTTCAGCAGAATTCCAGGGGTTTTCAAGGAGTTTCAAATGTACTCTAGGGCATTTCAGGGGCTTAACAGGGGGCGTTCCTGAAGCTTCAGCGGGTTTTCTAAGAAGACCCAGAAGATCCAGAAGAACCAAAAGACACAGAAGACCCCAAAAACCTAGGAAACCTAGAAAACCCAGATGACTCTGATGACTCAGAAGACTCAGCAGGCCTAGATGGTCCGGAAAACCCAGAGAAACAAGAAAAATCTGCAGATCCAGAATATCCAGAAATGCCAAGAGACCCAGAAGATTCAGAGGACTGCCAAAGCTTATGAAACTCTCAACGCAGTGATATTTTAAGATCCATGAAATACATTGAAGAATTATCAGCATTCACTTACAAATCGATTCGAGTATAATTCCTATAAATTCATTACAAAATGTGCTCTTTTCAGCGTTTACCAAGCCACCAAGATAGTGAGGTCCGAACTGCTATCGCCGTTGTTGCCTTGGTCGTGAATCAGATCGATCCGACCCATAAGACACGCTTTTTGTCATCCTTCCGGCACTAGATTGCTCCAGCAGCGCGTAAAGCACCAACCCGAACGAAAAACCACCCGCACCGCGATGATCTTGGTGTAGCTACATATAGGTAAAGGTCCCACAATCCAGCAGCATATGACGCTCTGGCTGCTGGGAGAGACGACGACGATGATGATCGGTGCAGCGTGCACAACATAACAACATCAGCAACAAGAACACGTCACGACGACGGACGGGCGGCCAAGTCCCGAGTTTGAGCCTGAGCCCAAGCCCAAGTCCGCCGAAAGTGCAGAGCGTGTCTGCCGGTCATGTTCATACACGGACACGGATCGATATGCGCGCTTCGATATTGCTGCATCCATCGGCGTCCTCGTCCGCTGCAATCACCCGTCCGCCTTCGCACGCTTCTTTTCTTCGGTTGGAGAGCAGATTCTAACAAGCAGGCAGCGTACCTGATACCTGTCGGCCATGGGTGGGGGAGATCGGGGTGAAATGTAATTCCGGGGGGTCTCTAAATGCACTCACGAATTATATTCCGCTGGCATCGCTAGACCTGTAGTTAATGTGTGCACTCCGCTGATACACACCAGGTTTCACTGGCATACAGCACTATTGAATCGACTTGTGCAGCAACAATCGAGAGCTATACCATTTATCTCACTTGGCGCATTCCAACCTGATTACCCCAACCACCGCTCGCACTGGGTCTCCGATTTTTGATTATGATCAAGATAGGTTCGTTACACGCCTGCTTTCGCGAACGCCCTCCACTACTGCACCGCTCGCTCCTTCCCTAATGCCATCAACCTCCTCTACCTGGCAAAGTTTGCCCCGACTTCTCTTGGGGTCGTTATTAAAACATATCTTATGCGATTATGTTTTCATCATGTTTCGCTCGAACGATGAGGCACTTTCGGTTTTGATCCTGGATTTCTGGTACGGGATTCGTGATACCAATACGACATGTTCGAGTTCCCGAATGAAAGAAGAAACCAAAATTCAAACCAGATTTGAAACTTCTGGAAGACGCAAAAGACCCTGATGACTCAGATGGCACACTTGACCAAGAAAACTCAGGAAAACAAGAAGACCCAGGAACCCCTATGTCCCAGAAGACCCCGTACGCCCATGAGGCCAAGAGGACGCAGTAGATAAAAAAAAAAACAAGAATACCCAGCACACACAGAAGACTCAAAAGACCCAGAAGAACTGGAAAACGCTGAAGACACAGAGGACTCAGAAGATTCAGAAGATCGATAAGACCTAGAAGACTCAGAAGGCCTAGAAGATGCAGAAGCCCTAGAAGATCTAGAAGTCCCAAGAGAATCAGAAGATCTCGAAGACCCAGATACCAAAGAGACCCAGAAGACCCAGGAGACCCAGAAAAGCCCGAAGACCTCGAAAACACCGAAGATATAGATGACCCAGGTGACTCAGAATACCCAGAATACTCAGAAGACCCTGAAGACTCAGAAGACCCTGAAGACTCAGAATACCCAGAAAACCATAAAGAAGCAAAGGCAGCAGAATACCAGGACAACCCAAAAGTTCCAGAAGCCCAGTACAGCTGGAAGACGCAGAAGACCCTGATGACTCAGATGGTTCAATTGAACTAGAAGACTCAGGAAAAACAAGAAGACATACGAGACCCTGATGACCCACAAGACTCCGAAAACCCATGAGACCCAGAAGACTCAGAAGATAAAAGAGACCCACAATACGCAGTAGACTTCAAAGACCTAAAAGACCCAGAAGACACAGAAGACACAGAGGTCTCAGAAGATCCAGAAGATCAAGAAGACCTAGAAGATCTAGAATACCCAGAAGACCCAGAAGATCTAGAAGACCCAGGAGCACCAGAAGACCTAGGTGTTGGCCTAGGTCTTCTGAATTACCTCGATCTTCTAGGCTCCTGGGTTTTCTGGGTCTTCTGAGTCACCTGAGTCTTGTAGGTGTCTTCTGGCTGTCTTCGGTGTCTTCTAGGTGTCTTCAGGGTATCTTCAGGGTGTTTTTTTGGGTGTCTTCTGGGTGTCTTCTGGGTGTTTTCTGGTTTTCTTCTGGTTGTCTTCTGGGTGTCTTGTGGGTGTCTTGTGGGTGTCTTCTGGGTGTCTTCTGGGTGTCTTCTGGGTGTCTTCTGGGTGTCTTCTGGGTGTCTTCTGGGTGTCTTCTGGGTATTTTCTGGGTATTTTCTGGGTATTATCTGGGCATTTTCTGGGTGTCTTCTGGGTGTCTTCTGGGTGTCTTCTGTGTGTCTTCTGGGTGTCTTCTGGGTATTTTCTGGGTATTTTCTGGGTATTATCTGGGTATTTTCTGGGTGTCTTCTGGGTGTCTTCTGGGTGTATTCAGGGTGTCTTCTAGGAGTCTTCTAGATGTCTTCTAGGTGTCTTCTGGGTGTCTTCTGGGTGTCTTCTGGGTGTATTCTGGGTTTTTTCTGGGTGTCTTCTGGGTGTCTTCTGGGTGTCTTCTGGGTGTCTTCTGGGTGTCTTCTGGGTGTCTTCTGGGTGTCTTCTGGGTGTCTTCTGGGTGTCTTCTGGGTGTCTTCTGGGTGTCTTCTGGGTGTCTTCTGAGTGTCTTCTGTGTGTCTTCTGGGTGTCTTCTGGGTGTCTTCTGGGTGTCTTCTGGGTGTCTTCCGGGTGTCTTCTGGGTGTCTTCTGGGTGTCTTCTGGGTGTCTTCTGGGTGTCTTCCGGGTGTCTTCTGGGTGTCTTCTGGGTGTCTTCTGGGTGACTTCAGGGTGTTTTCTGGGTGTCTTCAGGGTGTTTTCTGGTTTTCTTCGGGGTGTCTTCAGGGTGTTTTATGGGTGTTATCTGGGTGTCTCAGGATGTCTTCAGGGTGTTTTCTGGGTGTCTTTAGGGTGTTTTCTGGGTGTCTTCTGGGTGTTTTCTGGCTGTTTTCTGGGTGACTTCAGGGTGTTTTCTGGGTGTCTTCTGGGTGTCTTCTGGGTGTCTTGCAGATGTCTTCTGGGTATTTTCTGGGTATTTTCTGGGTATTATCTGGGTATTTTCTGGGTGTCTTCTGGGTGTCTTCTGGGTGTCTTCTGGGTGTCTTCTGTGTGTCTTCTGGGTGTCTTCTGGGTATTTTCTGGGTATTTTCTGGGTATTATCTGGGTATTTTCTGGGTGTCTTCTGGGTGTCTTCTGGGTTTATTCAGGGTGTCTTCTAGGAGTCTTCTAGATGTCTTCTAGGAGTCTTCTGGGTGTCTTCTGGGTGTATTCTGGGTTTTTTCTGGGTGTCTTCTGGGTGTCTTCTGGGTGTCTTCTGGGTGTCTTCTGGGTGTCTTCTGGGTGTCTTCTGGGTGTCTTCTGGGTGTCGTTAGGGTGTTTTCTGGGTGTCTTCTGGGTGTCTTGTAGATGTCAACTGGGTGTTCTCTGGATGTCTCAGGGTGTCTTCAGGGTGTTTTCTGGGTGTCTTCAGGATGTCTTCAGGATATCTTCTGGGTGTCTTCTGGGTGTCTTCTGGGTGTCTTCTGGGTGTCTTCTGGGTGTCTTCTGGGTGTCTTCTGGGTGTCTTCTGGGTGTCTTTAGGGTGTTTTCTGGGTGTCTTCTGGGTGTCTTCAGGGTATTTTCTGGGTGTCTTTAGGGTGTTTTCTGGGTGTCTTCTGGGTGTCTTCTGGCTGTTTTCTGGGTGACTTCAGGGTGTTTTCTGGGTGTCTTCTGGGTGTCTTCTGGGTATCTTGCAGATGTCTTCTGGGTGTTATCTGGATGTTTAGGGTGTTTTCTGGGTGTCTTCTGGGTGTCTTCAGGGTATCTTCTGGGTGTCTTGTGGATGTCTTCTGGGTGTCTTCTGGGTGTTTTCTGGGTGTCTTCAGGGTATCTTCTGGGTGTCTTCTGGATGTCTTCTGGGTGTCTTCTGGGTGTATTCTGGGTGTCTTCAGGGTGTTTTCTGGGTGTCTTCTGGGTGCCTTCTGGGTGTCTTTAGGGTGTTTTCTGGGTGTCTTCTGGGTGTCTTCAGTGTATCTTCTGGGTGTCTTCTGGGAGTTTTATTGGTGTTTTCTGGGTGTCTTCAGGGTGTTTTCTGGGTTTCTTTTGGGTGTCTTCAGGGTGTCTTTAGGCTGTCTTCTGGGTGTCTTGTGGGTGTCGTTAGGGTGTTTTCTGGGTGTCTTCTGGGTGTCTTGTAGATGTCAACTGGGTGTTCTCTGGATGTCTCAGGGTGTCTTCAGGGTGTTTTCTGGGTGTTTTCAGGATGTCTTCAGGATATCTTCTGGGTGTCTTCTGGGTGTCTTCTGGGTGTCTTCTGGGTGTCTTCTGGGTGTCTTCTGGGTGTCTTCTGGGTGTCTTCTGGGTGTCTTCTGGGTGTCTTCTGGGTGTCTTCTGGGTGTCTTTAGGGTGTTTTCTGGGTGTCTTCTGGGTGTCTTCAGGGTATTTTCTGGGTGTCTTCTGGGTGTTTTCTGGGTATTTTATGTGTATGTATTTTCTGGGTGTCTTCTGGGTGTTTTCTTGGTGTCTTCTGGGTGTCTCCTGGGTGCCTTCTGGGTGTCTTCTGGCTTTCTTCAGGGTATCTCCTGGGTGTCTTCTGGTTGTTTTTTGAGTGTCTTCAGGGTATCTCCTGGGTGTCTTCTGGCTGTCTTCTGGGTGTCTTCTGGGTGTCTTCTGGGTGTCTTCTGGGTGTCTTCTGGGTGTCTTCCGGGTGTCTTCTGGATGTCTTCTGGGTGTCTTCTGGGTGACTTCAGGGTGTTTTCTGGGTTTCTTCTGGGTGTCTTCAGGGTGTTTTATGGGTGTCTTCTGGGTGTCTTCTGGGTGTCTTGCAGATGTCTTCTGGGTGTTATCTGGATGTTTAGGGTGTTTTCTGGGTGTCTTCTGGGTGTCTTCAGGGTATCTTCTGGGTGTCTTCTGGGAGTTTTATTGGTGTTTTCTGGGTGTCTTCAGGGTGTTTTCTGGGTTTCTTTTGGGTGTCTTCAGGGTGTCTTTAGGGTGTCTTCTGGGTGTCTTGTGGGTGTCGTTAGGGTGTTTTCTGGGTGTCTTCTGGGTGTCTTGTTGATGTCAACTGGGTGTTATCTGGATGTCTCAGGGTGTCTTCAGGGTGTTTTCTGGGTGTCTTCAGGATGTCTTCAGGATATCTTCTGGGTGTCTTCTGGGTGTCTTCTGGGTGTCTTCTGGGTGTCTTCTGGGTGTCTTCTGGGTGTCTTCTGGGTGTCTTTAGGGTGTTTTCTGGGTGTCCTCTGGGTGTCTTCAGGGTATTTTCTGGGTGTCTTCTGGGTGTTTTCTGGGTATTTTATGTGTATGTATTTTCTGGGTGTCTTCTGGGTGTTTTCTTGGTGTCTTCTGGGTGTCTCCTGGGTGCCTTCTGGGTGTCTTCTGGCTTTCTTCAGGGTATCTCCTGGGTGTCTTCTGGTTGTTTTTTGAGTGTCTTCAGGGTATCTCCTGGGTGTCTTCTGGCTGTCTTCTGGGTGTCTTCTGGGTGTCTTCTGGGTGTCTTCTGGGTGTCTTCTGGGTGTCTTCCGGGTGTCTTCTGGATGTCTTCTGGGTGTCTTCTGGGTGACTTCAGGGTGTTTTCTGGGTTTCTTCTGGGTGTCTTCAGGGTGTTTTATGGGTGTCTTCTGGGTGTCTTCTGGGTGTCTTGCAGATGTCTTCTGGGTGTTATCTGGATGTTTAGGGTGTTTTCTGGGTGTCTTCTGGGTGTCTTCAGGGTATCTTCTGGGTGTCTTCTGGGAGTTTTATTGGTGTTTTCTGGGTGTCTTCAGGGTGTTTTCTGGGTTTCTTTTGGGTGTCTTCAGGGTGTCTTTAGGGTGTCTTCTGGGTGTCTTGTGGGTGTCGTTAGGGTGTTTTCTGGGTGTCTTCTGGGTGTCTTGTTGATGTCAACTGGGTGTTATCTGGATGTCTCAGGGTGTCTTCAGGGTGTTTTCTGGGTGTCTTCAGGATGTCTTCAGGATATCTTCTGGGTGTCTTCTGGGTGTCTTCTGGGTGTCTTCTGGGTGTCTTCTGGGTGTCTTCTGGGTGTCTTCTGGGTGTCTTTAGGGTGTTTTCTGGGTGTCCTCTGGGTGTCTTCAGGGTATTTTCTGGGTGTCTTCTGGGTGTTTTCTGGGTATTTTATGTGTATGTATTTTCTGGGTGTCTTCTGGGTGTTTTCTTGGTGTCTTCTGGGTGTCTCCTGGGTGCCTTCTGGGTGTCTTCTGGCTTTCTTCAGGGTATCTTCTGGGTGTCTTCTGGTTGTTTTCTGAGTATCTTCAGGGTATCTTCTGGGTGTCTTCTGGGTGTCTTCTGGGTGTCTTCTGGGTGTCTTCTGGGTGTCTTCTGGGTGTCTTCTGGGTGTCTTCTGGGTGTCTTCTGGATGTCTTCTGTGTGTCTTCTGCGTGTCTTCTGGGTGTCTTCTGGGTGTCTTCTGGGTATTTTCTGGGTATTTTCTGGGTATTATCTGGGTATTTTCTGGGTGTCTTTAGGGTGTCTCCTGGGTGTCCTCTGGGTGTCTTCTGGGTGTCTTCTAGGTGTCTTCAGGGTGTCTTCTGGGTGTCTTCTGGGTGTCTTTAGGGTGTTTTCTGGGTGTCTTCTGGGTGTTTTCTGGGTGTTTTATGTGTATGTATTTTTTGGGTATTATCTGGGTATTTTCTGGGTGTCTACAGGGTGTCTCCTGGGTGTCTTCTGGGTGTCTTCTGGGTGTTATCTGGGTGTCTTCTGGGTGTCTTCTGGGTGTCTTCTGGGTGTCTTCTGGGTGTCTTCTGGGTGTCTTCGAGGTGTCTTCGAGGTGTCTTCTGGGTGTCTTCAGGGTATCTTCTGGGTGTCTTCTGGGTGTCTTTAGGGTGTTTTCTGGGTGTCTTCTGGGTGTCTTCTGGGTGTCTTCTGGGTGTCTTCTGGGTGTCATTAGGGTGTTTTCTGGGTGTCTTCTGGGTGTTTTCTGGGTGTTTTATGTGTATGTGTTTTCTGGGTGTCTCCTGGGTGCCTTCTGGGTGTCTTCTGGGTGTCTTTAGGGTGTTTTCTGGGTGTCTTCTGGGTGTTTTCTGGGTGTTTTATGTGTATGTATTTTTTGGGTATTATCTGGGTATTTTCTGGGTGTCTACAGGGTGTCTCCTGGGTGTCTTCTGGGTGTCTTCTGGGTGTCTTCTGGGTGTCTTCTGGGTGTCTTCTGGGTGTCTTCGAGGTGTCTTCGAGGTGTCTTCTGGGTGTCTTCAGGGTATCTTCTGGGTGTCTTCTGGGTGTCTTTAGGGTGTTTTCTGGGTGTCTTCTGGGTGTCTTCTGGGTGTCTTCTGGGTGTCATTAGGGTGTTTTCTGGGTGTCTTCTGGGTGTTTTCTGGGTGTTTTATGTGTATGTGTTTTCTGGGTGTCTTCAGGGTGTCTTCTGGGTGTTTTCGTGGTGTCTTCTGGGTGTCTCCTGGGTGCCTTCTGGGTGTCTTCTGGCTTTCTTCAGGGTATCTTCTGGGAGTCTTCTGGTTGTTTTCTGAGTGTCTTCAGGGAATCTTCTGGGTGTCTTCTGGCTGTCTTCTGGGTGTCTTCTGGGTGTCTTCTGGGTGTCTTCTGGGTGTCTTCTGGGTGTCTTCTGGGTGTCTTCTGGATGTCTTCTGTGTGTCTTCTGGGTGTCTTCTGAGTGTCTTCTGGGTGTCTTCTGTGTATTTTCTGGGTATTTTCTGCGTATTATCTGGGTATTTTCTGGGTGTTTTCAGGGTGTCTCCTAAGTGTCTTCTGGGTGTCTTCTGGGTGTTATCTGGGTGTCTTCTGGGTGTCTTCTGGGTGTCTTCAGGGTGTCTTCAGGGTGTCTTCTAGGTGTCTTCTAGGTGTCTTCTAGGTGTCTTCTAGGTGTCTTCTGGGTGCCTTCTGGGTGTTTTCTGGGTGTCTTTAGGGTGTTTTCTGGGTGTCTTCTGGGTGTCTTTAGGGTATCTTCTGGGTGTCTTCTGGGTGTTTTATGGGTTTCTTTTGGGTGTCTTCAGGGTGTCTTAAGGGTGTCTTCTGGGTGTCTTGTGGGTGTCGTTAGGGTGTTTTCTGGGTGTCTTCTGGGTGTCTTGTAGATGTCTTCTGGGTGTTATCTGGATGTCTCAGGGTGTCTTCAGGGTGTTTTCTGGGTGTCTTCAGGGTGTCTCCTGGGTGTCTTCTGGGTGTCTTCTGGGTGTTATCTGGGTGTCTTCTGGGTGTCTTCTGGGTGTCTTCAGGGTGTCTTCTAGGTGTCTTCTAGGTGTCTTCTAGGTGTCTTCTAGGTGTCTTCTGGGTGCCTTCTGGGTGTTTTCTGGGTGTCCTTAGGGTGTTTTCTGGGTGTCTTCTGGGTGTCTTCAGGGTATCTTCTGGGTGTCTTCTAGGTGTTTTATGGGTTTCTTTTGGGTGTCTTCAGGGTGTCTTAAGGGTGTCTTCTGGGTGTCTTGTAGATGTCTTCTGGGTGTTATCTGGATGTCTCAGGGTGTCTTCAGGGTGTTTTCTGGGTGTCTCCAGGATGTCTTCAGGATATCTTCTGGGTGTCTTCTGGGTGTCTTCTGGGTGTCTTCTGGGTGTCTTCTGGGTGTCTTCTGGGTGTCTTTAGGGTGTTTTCTGGGTGTCTTCTGGGTGTCTTCAGGTTATCTTCTGGGTGTCTTCTGGGTGTTTTCTGGGTGTTTTATGTGTATGTATTTTCTGGGTGTCTTCAGGGTGTCTTCTGGGTGTTTTCTTGGTGTCTTCTGGGTGTCTCCTGGGTGCCTTCTGGGTGTCTTCTGGCTTTCTTCAGGGTATCTTCTGGGTGTCTTCTGGTTGTTTTCTGAGTGTCTTCAGGGTATCTTCTGGGTGTCTTCTGGCTGTCTTCTGGGTGTCTTCTGGGTGTCTTCTGGGTGTCTTCTGGGTGTCTTCTGGGTGTCTTCTAGATGTCTTCTGTGTGTCTTCTGGGTGTTTTCAGGGTGCCTTCTGGGTGTTTTCTGGGTGTCTTCAAGGTGTTTTCTGGGTGTCTTCTGGATGTATTTTGGGTGTCTTCTGGGTGTCTTCTGGGTGTTTTCTGGGTGTGTTTTTTATGACTCAGGGTGTCTTCAAGGTGTTTTCAGGGTGTTTTCTGGGTGTTTTCTGGGTGGCTTTAGGGTGTTTTCTGGGTGTCTTCTGGGTGTTTTCTGGGTATCTTCAGGGTATTTTCTAGGTGTCTTCTGGGTGTCTTCTGGGTGTCCTCTTTGTGTCTTTTGGGTGTCTTCTGGGTGTCTTCTGGGTGTCTTCTGGGTGTCTCTGGGTGTCTTCTGGGTGTCTTCTGGGTGTCTTCTGGGTGTCTTCTGGGTGTCTTCTGAGTGTCTTCTGGGTGTCTTCTGGGTGGGTGTCTTCTGGGTGTCTTCAGGGTGTCTTCTGGGTGTCTTCTGGGTGTCTTCTGGGTGTCTTCTGGGTGTCTTTTGGGTGTTTTCTGGATGTCTTCAGGGTGTCGTCTGGGTGTCCTTTGGGTGTTTTCTGGATGTCTTCTGGGTGTCTCAGGGTGTCTTCAGGGTGTCTTCTCGGTGTCTCAGGGTGCCTTCAGGGTGTTTTCTGGGTGTCTTCTGGGTGTTTTCTGGGTGTCTTCAGGGTGTCTTTTGGGTGTCTTCTGGGTGTTTTGTGGGTGTCTTCTGGGTATCTTCTGGGTGTTTTCTGGATGTCTTCTGGGTGTCTCAGGGTGTCTTCATGGTGTCTTCAGGATGTTTTCTGGGTTTTCTGGGTCTTCTGGGTCTTCTGGGTCTTCTGGGTTTTCTGGGTCTTCTGGGTCTTCTGGGTCTTCTGGGTCTTCTGGGTCTTCTGGGTCTTCTGGGTCTTCTGGGTCTTCTGGGTCTTCTGGGTCTTCTGGGTCTTCTGGGTCTTCTGGGTCTTCTGGGTCTTCTGGGTCTTCTGGGTCTTCTGGGTCTTCTGGGTCTTCTGGGTCTTCTGGGTCTTCTGGGTCTTCTGGGTCTTCTGGGTCTTCTGGGTCTTCTGGGTCTTCTGGGTCTTCTGGGTCTTCTGGGTCTTCTGGGTCTTCTGGGTCTTCTGGGTCTTCTGGGTCTTCTGGGTCTTCTGGGTCTTCTGGGTCTTCTGGGTCTTCTGGGTCTTCTGGGTCTTCTGGGTCTTCTGGGTCTTCTGGGTCTTCTGGGTCTTCTGGGTCTTCTGGGTCTTCTGGGTCTTCTGGGTCTTCTGGGTCTTCTGGGTCTTCTGGGTCTTCTGGGTCTTCTGGGTCTTCTGGGTCTTCTGGGTCTTCTGGGTCTTCTGGGTCTTCTGGGTCTTCTGGGTCTTCTGGGTCTTCTGGGTCTTCTGGGTCTTCTGGGTTTTCTGGGTCTTCTGGGTCTTCTGGGTCTTCTGGGTCTTCTGGGTCTTCTGGGTCTTCTGGGTCTTCTGGGTCTTCTGGGTCTTCTGGGTCTTCTGGGTCTTCTGGGTCTTCTGGGTCTTCTGGGTCTTCTGGGTCTTCTGGGTCTTCTGGGTCTTCTGGGTCTTCTGGGTCTTCTGGGTCTTCTGGGTCTTCTGGGTCTTCTGGGTCTTCTGGGTCTTCTGGGTCTTCTGGGTCTTCTGGGTCTTCTGGGTCTTCTGGGTCTTCTGGGTCTTCTGGGTCTTCTGGGTCTTCTGGGTCTTCTGGGTCTTCTGGGTCTTCTGGGTCTTCTGGGTCTTCTGGGTCTTCTGGGTCTTCTGGGTCTTCTGGGTCTTCTGGGTCTTCTGGGTCTTCTGGATCTTTTGGGTCTTCTGGGTCTTCTGGGTCTTCTGGGTCTTCTGGGTCTTCTGGGTCTTCTGGGTCTTCTGGGTCTTCTGGGTCTTCTGGGTCATCTGGGTCTTCTGGGTCTTCTGGGTCTTCTGGGTCTTCTGGGTCTTCTGGGTCTTCTGGGTCTTCTGGGTCTTCTGGGTCTTCTGGGTCTTCTGGGTCTTCTGGGTCTTCTGGGTCTTCTGGGTCTTCTGGGTCTTCTGGGTCTTCTGGGTCTTCTGGGTCTTCTGGGTCTTCTGGGTCTTCTGGGTCTTCTGGGTCTTCTGGGTCTTCTGGGTCTTCTGGGTCTTCTGGGTCTTCTGGGTCTTCTGGGTCTTCTGGGTCTTCTGGGTCTTCTGGGTCTTCTGGGTCTTCCGGGTCTTCTGGGTCTTCTGGGTCTTCTGGGTCTTCTGGGTCTTCTGGGTTTTCTGGGTCTTCTGGGTCTTCTGGGTCTTCTGGGTCATCTTGGTCTTCTGGGTCTTCTTTTCTTCTTTGTCACCATGGTTTTGATATGAATTGGGTAATATTATTATGAAATTCGTGAAGTTCAGTTATAATTCTTCGCAAGTTTCATAAGATCTTGAGTTTTCTCGTTATATCTCCCCCCAATCGGATTCCCCTCCCCTGCTGCAACAATTTTTCGTTAGTCGCAACCGATCCTAATGCTTGCTCCAAATCTCCTGGCACACCAAACTCCGATTCCTCGCCGAGGTAATATTTGTTCTCGAGTGGATTGCATTTTGTGCGATTATATTGCTTCGAATCGGATTCGTTCGCTCTCCAGGGCAGAAGATGTGTGTGCAATGCTTGACTGTATGAATCATGACCTCGGTACCTCGTAGCCCTTTATATCCATGACCACCGCAGAGGAGGAGGAAAAGAAATTCACCGCTGCTGACCTACCACAATATGTCATGAGTTGGGCCGCCGCCACTGCTGATCGACGACGATTGCCGCCGTGGGCAGATTTTTCTTCTTTTGTTGGTTGCCCTACTGCATTCTGTGTGCATCTCCGATTTCGATTGCATGTGCAATGTTGGAACACGAGCCGAACTGGGTCTTCTCTGTAGGGTTGGATGCAACTTTGTTGAAGACATTAAGAAATAAGCAGGAGTGAATTTTATTCTTTTGATATCTGCTTGATTATTGAAAAATATTACTAATTTATATCATAATATCAATAAGTCGTAAAATGCACTGATGTTCTAATGAACTTTTCGATGGAGCACTGAATATATCTTCTGTAATATAAGACTTGTATGAAGTAGCTATCGTTGCTCTTAATTCGTCACATTCAAATGCATTCTTTATCAAAACTATAAAAGCTCATATCACAGAAACATTCACCAAATGCTCTGAAAATGATTACATAAACAAATTAACCGCATTGTGCCCAGCAATCACGATAAATCAACCGAGTGCGTTCACGATCTTCCCTCAAACTCGTTTTGATTATTTCAATCTCTGCACCTTAACACCATCCGGGTCGCTCGGTCTGAAGACGTCGTCCATCTGTCTGTCTGTCTGTCTGCCGATGGATGGATGGATGCAATTTTCCAAGATTATCCGGAAAGAATCGTCGGGACAGCAAACATCAAGGACTTGTGCAACTCCTACACACCACAACCAGGCCAAACAAATTGGTGCATACTTCACGGCATCTACCACCACCGCCCGCCATCGATGATGCGAGCAAGGTGCCCCCAAGGCAGTACGTATCTCTTTTTTCGATGACGACGACTAAGACGACGTCGTTCCTTCTTTTGCGACCACACCGTCGTCGAGTGGACGCACTCTCGCTCGCTGCATCGTAAGGGGAATGAAGACGTTCCCGTTCGTTCGATGGCCCCAGAGTCGGAAAATTACAGTGTTTAGTGGGGTAAGAATCGGTAAATTACTATAGTTTCGGGATTCAATATTTATGTTTACGAGTATTATTATATGAAGCAATCATACGCTTGAGTAGTTACGGGATCTTCAAGGAGAAGGTGCACACTCTGGGTTGCATTGGGGAAGGTCATGTACATCGATACGTTCCTGCTCGAAAGAAAAACGTTCATGGTGGGTATAACCATAATCGGATAAATTTGAAATGGGAACACACTATCTTCGGGAGAATGGAACGATATGATGCACAGTTCCCCTCCGGAATCCTGGAGGGATTCCCTCCGGAATCCTGGAGGGATTCCCTGCGGAATCCTGGAGGGATTCCCTCCGGAATCCTGGAGGGATTCCCTCCGGAATCCTGGAAAGATTCCCTCCGGAATCCTGGAGGGATTCCCTCCGGAATCCTGGAGGGATTCCCTCCGGAATCCTGGAGGGATTCCCTCCGGAATCCTGGAGGGATTCCCTCCGGAATCCTGGAGGGATTCCCTCCGGAATCCTGGAGGGATTCCCTCCGGAATCCTGGAGGGATTCCCTCCGGAATCCTGGAGGGATTCCCTCCGGAATCCTGGAGGGATTCCCTCCGGAATCCTGGAGGGATTCCCTCCGGAATCCTGGAGGGATTCCCTCCGGAATCCTGGAGGGATTCCCTCCGGAATCCTGGAGGGATTCCCTCCGGAATCCTGGAGGGATTCCCTCCGGAATCCTGGAGGGATTCCCTCCGGAATCCTGGAGGGATTCCCTCCGGAATCCTGGAGGGATTCCCTCCGGAATCCTGGAGGGATTCCCTCCGGAATCCTGGAGGGATTCCCTCCGGAATTCTGGAGGGATTCCCTCCGGAATCCTGGAGGGATTCCCTCCGGAATCCTGGAGGGATTCCCTCCGGAATCCTGGAGGGATTCCCTCCGGAATCCTGGAGGGATTCCCTCCGGAATCCTGGAGGGATTCCCTCCGGAATCCTGGAGGGATTCCCTCCGGAATCCTGGAGGGATTCCCTCCGGAATCCTGGAGGGATTCCCTCCGGAATCCTGGAGGGATTCCCTCCGGAATCCTGGAGGGATTCCCTCCGGAATCCTGGAGGGATTCCCTCCGGAATCCTGGAGGGATTCCCTCCGGAATCCTGGAGGGATTCCCTCCGGAATCCTGGAGGGATTCCCTCCGGAATTCTGGAGGGATTCCCTCCGGAATCCTGGAGGGATTCCCTCCGGAATCCTGGAGGGATTCCCTCCGGAATCCTGGAGGGATTCCCTCCGGAATCCTGGAGGGATTCCCTCCGGAATCCTGGAGGGATTCCCTCCGGAATCCTGGAGGGATTCCCTCCGGAATCCTGGAGGGATTCCCTCCGGAATCCTGGAGGGATTCCCTCCGGAATCCTGGAGGGATTCCCTCCGGAATCCTGGAGGGATTCCCTCCGGAATCCTGGAGGGATTCCCTCCGGAATCCTGGAGGGATTCCCTCCGGAATCCTGGAGGGATTCCCTCCGGAATCCTGGAGGGATTCCCTCCGGAATCCTGGAGGGATTCCCTCCGGAATCCTGGAGGGATTCCCTCCGGAATCCTGGAGGGATTCCCTCCGGAATCCTGGAGGGATTCCCTCCGGAATCCTGGAGGGATTCCCTCCGGAATCCTGGAGGGATTCCCTCCGGAATCCTGGAGGGATTCCCTCCGGAATCCTGGAGGGATTCCCTCCGGAATCCTGGAGGGATTCCCTCCGGAATCCTGGAGGGATTCCCTCCGGAATCCTGGAGGGATTCCCTCCGGAATTCTGGAGGGATTCCCTCCGGAATCCTGGAGGGATTCCCTCCGGAATCCTGGAGGGATTCCCTCCGGAATCCTGGAGGGATTCCCTCCGGAATCCTGGAGGGATTCCCTCCGGAATCCTGGAGGGATTCCCTCCGGAATCCTGGAGGGATTCCCTCCGGAATCCTGGAGGGATTCCCTCCGGAATCCTGGAGGGATTCCCTCCGGAATCCTGGAGGGATTCCCTCCGGAATCCTGGAGGGATTCCCTCCGGAATCCTGGAGGGATTCCCTCCGGAATCCTGGAGGGATTCCCTCCGGAATCCTGGAGGGATTCCCTCCGGAATCCTGGAGGGATTCCCTCCGGAATTCTGGAGGGATTCCCTCCGGAATCCTGGAGGGATTCCCTCCGGAATCCTGGAGGGATTCCCTCCGGAATCCTGGAGGGATTCCCTCCGGAATCCTGGAGGGATTCCCTCCGGAATCCTGGAGGGATTCCCTCCGGAATCCTGGAGGGATTCCCTCCGGAATCCTGGAGGGATTCCCTCCGGAATCCTGGAGGGATTCCCTCCGGAATCCTGGAGGGATTCCCTCCGGAATCCTGGAGGGATTCCCTCCGGAATCCTGGAGGGATTCCCTCCGGAATCCTGGAGGGATTCCCTCCGGAATCCTGGAGGGATTCCCTCCGGAATCCTGGAGGGATTCCCTCCGGAATCCCGGAGGGATTCCCTCCGGAATCCCGGAGGGATTCCCTCCGGAATCCCGGAGGGATTCCCTCCGGAATCCCGGAGGGATTCCCTCCGGAATCCCGGAGGGATTCCCTCCGGAATCCTGGAGGGATTCCCTCCGGAATCCTGGAGGGATTCCCTCCGGAATCCTGGAGGGATTCCCTCCGGAATCCTGGAGGGATTCCCTCCGGAATCCTGGAGGGATTCCCTCCGGAATCCTGGAGGGATTCCCTCCGGAATCCCGGAGGGATTCCCTCCGGAATCCCGGAGGGATTCCCTCCGGAATCCCGGAGGGATTCCCTCCGGAATCCCGGAGGGATTCCCTCCGGAATCCCGGAGGGATTCCCTCCGGAATCCCGGAGGGATTCCCTCCGGAATCCCGGAGGGATTCCCTCCGGAATCCCGGAGGGATTCCCTCCGGAATCCCGGAGGGATTCCCTCCGGAATCCCGGAGGGATTCCCTCCGGAATCCCGGAGGGATTCCCTCCGGAATCCCGGAGGGATTCCCTCCGGAATCCCGGAGGGATTCCCTCCGGAATCCTGGAGGGATTCCCTCCGGAATCCTGGAGGGATTCCCTCCGGAATCCTGGAGGGATTCCCTCCGGAATCCTGGAGGGATTCCCTCCGGAATCCTGGAGGGATTCCCTCCGGAATCCTGGAGGGATTCCCTCCGGAATCCTGGAGGGATTCCCTCCGGAATCCTGGAGGGATTCCCTCCGGAATCCTGGAGGGATTCCCTCCGGAATCCTGGAGGGATTCCCTCCGGAATCCTGGAGGGATTCCCTCCGGAATCCTGGAGGGATTCCCTCCGGAATCCTGGAGGGATTCCCTCCGGAATCCTGGAGGGATTCCCTCCGGAATCCTGGAGGGATTCCCTCCGGAATCCTGGAGGGATTCCCTCCGGAATCCTGGAGGGATTCCCTCCGGAATCCTGGAGGGATCGAAGCTGGAGTAGGAATGTTGTCGCCTTTTGCTGATTTTGATTATGATGCCAACAACGCAGATGATGGTGCGGAGGATGATGATGATGATGATGATAATGATGGTGGTGATCAACATCACGCGTATGCAAAAAAGCGCATCCAAAGAGCCAACATAAATCATACACTTTTTCCCAGAGCTTGACGGGTCCGCCGCACTTGCGAAGGCTTGAAGAAACCGTCCGTCGTCGTCGTCGTCCTTTGGATCGAAGCTCCCTGTCTTGGATTGACGTTGACGGAAAATGGAAACGGGCGGCGGTCGAAATCGAGGTTTGATTGTGATAAACGACTGCTTTCAGGAGGAATATTTTTAAAAAGGAAACCGAAGCTGGAACCATCGCAGTGGGGTCGCACCTCCAGGCTGATCTTTTTGCTGCGCTACGGGCCAGGCGCTTTTTCCCTCAATCACGTTCCTGCTACGAGATTGGGAGGAGCTGTCAAAAAAGCTCAAACCAAGAAGGATTACATACTCTCTGTCCTCACTCTTTCCTTCGCCCACTCGTTGTCCGGGATGTGTACTGCACCGTGAGGGAAAAACGACTTTTCCACCGATTCCCCTTTTGCAGCACCGCAAACTCCGATTAAGCTGTACTGAACTTGGCAGGACTGGTCAGACAAGCAAAATAGATCAAAGCTTTCGAGAAAATCCATCGAACAAAAAGGCGATAGAAGGTGGGATATGACCCAAAAGACCCAGAAGACCCAGAAAACCGAGAAGATCCTTAAGACTCCGAAGACCCAGAAGGCCCAGAAGACCCAGACGACCCAGAAGACTCAAAAGTACCAGAAGACTCAGAAGACCCCGACGACCCAGAAGACCCAGAAGACCAAGAAGACCAAGAAGACCCAGAAGACTCAGAAGTCCCAGAAAACCCAGAAGACTCAGAAGACCCAGAAAACCCAGAAGACCCAGAAGACCCAGAAGACCCAGAAGACCCAGAAGTCCTAGAAGACCTAGAAGACCCAGAAAACCGAGAAGATCCTAAAGACCAAGAAGACCCAGAAGACCCAGACGACCCAGAAGACTCAAAAGTCCCAGAAGACTCAGAAGACTCCGACGACCCAGAAGACCCAGAAGACCAAGAAGAGCCAGAAGACTCAGATGTCCCAGAAAACCCAGAAGATTCAGAAGACCCAGAAGACCCAGACGACCCAGAATACCCAGAAGACTCAGAAGACCCAGAAAACCCAGAAGACCCAGAAGTCCTAAAAGACTTAGAAGAGCCAGAAAACCGAGAAGATCCTAAAGACCAAGAAGACCCAGAAGACCCAGAAGACCAAGAAGAGCCAGAAGACTCAGATGTCCCAGAAAACCCAGAAGACCCAGAAGACCCAGAAGTCCTAGAAGACCCAGAAGACCTAGAAAACCGAGAAGATCCTAAAGACCAAGAAGACCCAGAAGACCCAAACGACCCAGAAGACTCAAAAGACCCAGAAGACTCAGAAGACTCCGACGACCCAGAAGACCCAGAAGACCAAGAAGAGCCAGAAGACTCAGAAGTCCCAGAAAACCCAGAAGATTCAGAAGACCCAGAAGACCCAGAAGACCCAGAAGACTCAGAAGACCCAGAAAACCCATAAGACCCAGAAGACTCAGAAGACCCAGAAGACCCAGAGGATCTAGGAGACAAAAGACTAGAAGATAATAATTCCAAATCGCTGGTGTATTGTCACAGTGACACCCTAATAACAGCATCTCGCTTAACGTTTTCTTTTGCATCACGTTGGCTGCAGCTCGCTGACGTAGTGTACGGTTTGCGCCAAAAAATGACCCTTATGCGAGAGGAGAGTTCAAATTGACCCGCTACCAGCCCTGCCGAACTAATGCTGATGACTTGCGTCTTCGCTTTGCCTCGCCCTCACCGTCGCCAAGGCGGTCCCAGTCAGTCACATTCGTACGTCTCGCAAAAGGGCTACTTATTTATCATCCCCACCGGCTTATCCCCATGGCACCTGATCCCCCTGGATGGATGCATGGACCCCCGGACATTGCATCTCCTTTCTCGGTATGATTCTGGTGTTGCAAGATCACCGTCGTCGTCGTCGTTGGCAGCCGGGATTCGGCGTGATGGACTACCGTTTTGAGCTTTTGTTGGCTGGGAAAAGTACGATGTGGAAGAAGAAGGGACGGCATCAGAACCATTTTTCCACTCGGGAGCTGACTTTTTGCCACCGTGAATACGATGGGCATCAGGACCGTTCGAATGCTGGGCTTTTGGCTTCTGTGCTACTCTGGTTCTGCTGACTGCTGTTTTGATACGGCTTCGTGGGTTGTTCATTTGTCAGCGTCAAAAAGTCTCACATTTTATGGCCATCATGGCGTTTACTGTAGTTTCGGTAGTGTTGTGTGAAGCTTATTGCTGCAACTTTCGCCGTTGGTTTTTGTCCTCGAACTGCAGGTCTTGTTGGTGACGCTGCTCAGTGAAAGCAATGCTGTTGGCGGAGATTTTATCGATTCCTGTAAAGTACGGTATGCTTGGAAGTGAAAAATCTATCCAAAAGTGTTTAAGTGGTTTTTTTAATACAGGAGAATACGTCATAAAACTCTGATGAAATATGCAGGATTCCGATGGAAATCCTCTCAGGAATTCTGGAAAAGCCTCTCAGGATTTGGTAGAATCTTCTCAGTATTCGGGGAAATCTTCTCACGATTCCGGAGGGAATCCTTTTTAGGATTCCGGAGGGAATCCTTTTTAGGATTCCGGAGGGAATCCTTTTTAGGATTCCGGAGGGAATCCTTTTTAGGATTCCGGAGGGAATCCTTTTTAGGATTCCGGAGGGAATCCTTTTTAGGATTCCGGGGGGAATCCTTTTTAGGATTCCGGAGGGAATCCTTTTTAGGATTCCGGAGGGAATCCTTTTTAGGATTCCGGAGGGAATCCTTTTTAGGATTCCGGAGGGAATCCTTTTTAGGATTCCGGAGGGAATCCTTTTTAGGATTCCGGAGGGAATCCTTTTTAGGATTCCGGAGGGAATCCTTTTTAGGATTCCGGAGGGAATCCTTTTTAGGATTCCGGAGGGAATCCTTTTTAGGATTCCGGAGGGAATCCTTTTTAGGATTCCGGAGGGAATCCTTTTTAGGATTCCGGAGGGAATCCTTTTTAGGATTCCGGAGGGAATCCTTTTTAGGATTCCGGAGGGAATCCTTTTTAGGATTCCGGAGGGAATCCTTTTTAGGATTCCGGAGGGAATCCTTTTTAGGATTCCGGAGGGAATCCTTTTTAGGATTCCGGAGGGAATCCTTTTTAGGATTCCGGAGGGAATCCTGTTTAGGATTCCGGAGGGAATCCTTTCAGGCTTCCGGAGGGAATCCTTTCAGGCTTCCGGAGGGAATCCTTTCAGGCTTCCGGAGGGAATTCTTTCAGGCTTCCGGAGGGAATCCTTTCAGGCTTCCGGAGGGAATCCTTTCAGGCTTCCGGAGGGAATCCTTTCATGCTTCCGGAGGGAATCCTTTCAGGCTTCCGGAGGGAATCCTTTCAGGCTTCCGGAGGTGATCCTTTCAGGCTTCCGGAGGGAATCCTTTCAGGCTTCCGGAGGGAATCCTTTCAGGCTTCCGGAGGGAATCCTTTCAGGCTACCGGAGGGAATCCTTTCAGGCTTCCGGAGGGAATCCTTTCAGGCTTCCGGAGGGAATCCTTTCAGGCTTCCGGAGGGAATCCTTTCAGGCTTCCGGAGGGAATCCTTTCAGGCTTCCGGAGGGAATCCTTTCAGGCTTCCGGAGGGAATCCTTTCAGGCTTCCGGAGGGAATCCTTTCAGGCTTCCGGAGGGAATCCTTTCAGGCTTCCGGAGGGAATCCTTTCAGGCTTCCGGAGGGAATCCTTTCAGGCTTCCGGAGGGAATCCTTTCAGGCTTCCGGAGGGAATCCTTTCAGGCTTCCGGAGGGAATCCTTTCAGGCTTCCGGAGGGAATCCTTTCAGGCTTCCGGAGGGAATCCTTTCAGGCTTCCGGAGGGAATCCTTTCAGGCTTCCGGAGGGAATCCTTTCAGGCTTCCGGAGGGAATCCTTTCAGGCTTCCGGAGGGAATCCTTTCAGGCTTCCGGAGGGAATCCTTTCAGGCTTCCGGAGGGAATCCTTTCAGGCTTCCGGAGGGAATCCTTTCAGGCTTCCGGAGGGAATCCTTTCAGGCTTCCGGAGGGAATCTTTTCAGGCTTCCGGAGGGAATCCTTTCAGGCTTCCGGAGGGAATCCTTTCAGGCTTCCGGAGGGAATCCTTTCAGGCTTCCGGAGGGAATCCTTTCAGGCTTCCGGAGGGAATCCTTTCAGGCTTCCGGAGGGAATCCTTTCAGGCTTCCGGAGGGAATCCTTTCAGGCTTCCGGAGGGAATCCTTTCAGGCTTCCGGAGGGAATCCTTTCAGGCTTCCGGAGGGAATCCTTTCAGGCTTCCGGAGGGAATCCTTTCAGGCTTCCGGAGGGAATCCTTTCAGGCTTCCGGAGGGAATCCTTTCAGGCTTCCGGAGGGAATCCTTTCAGGCTTCCGGAGGGAATCCTTTCAGGCTTCCGGAGGGAATCCTTTCAGGCTTCCGGAGGGAATCCTTTCAGGCTTCCGGAGGGAATCCTTTCAGGCTTCCGGAGGGAATCCTTTCAGGATTCCGGAGGGAATTCTTTCAGGATTCTGGAGGGAATCCTTTCAGGATTCCGGAGGGAATCCTTTCAAGATTAAAGAGGGAATCCCTCCGGATTCCGGAGGGAATTCTCTCAGGATTCCATAGGGAATCCTCTCAAAACTCCAGGAGAAATCCTCTCAGGATTCCAGGAGAAATCCTCCCAGGATTCCAGGAGGAATTCTCTCAGGATTCCACGAGGAATTCTCTAAGGAAACCAGGGTGAATCATCTCAGGTTTTCAGGAGAAATCATCTCAGGATTCCAGGAGGAATCCTCTCAAAATTCCAGGAGAATCCTCTCAAGATTCCAGGAGGAATCCTCTCAGGATTCCAGAAGAAATCCTCTCAGGATTCCAGGAGGAATCCTCTCAGGATACCAGTAGGGATCCTCTCAGGATTAAAGTAGGAATCATCTCAGGATTCCTGTAGGAATCTTCCCAGGATTCCAGTAGGAATCTTCCCAGGATTCCAGTAGGAATCTTCCCAGGATTCCAGTAGGAATCCTCCCAGG
Organism: Aedes albopictus; assembly: GCF_035046485.1. Classification (NCBI taxonomy): domain Eukaryota; kingdom Metazoa; phylum Arthropoda; class Insecta; order Diptera; family Culicidae; genus Aedes; species Aedes albopictus. Next base: position 38,758,145 of record NC_085136.1, read on the forward strand.
ATTCCAGTAGGAATCTTCCCAGGATTCCAATAGGAATCCTTTCAAGATTCCAATAGGAATCCTTTCAAGATTCCAGAAATTTCAAGAAAAAACATTTCACGATGCATAGATAAATTATCTACACCCGGGTAGAGGTGAATGGCAAACCAAAAACAAAAGAATAACAAATTTTATTGTCATAACTTATTTTGTCATTCATGAGTTCTTCATGAAGAGCTTAAAACAGCATGTGAATAGCATAATATGATATCATATCAAAATATGCCATTCGCTTGCCATTTTAAAATTTGGAAGAATAGCTACTGAATGTCTTATTTTGCTATCATAACAAATTTTGCAATTGGTGAGATATTGTTGACCTTTTGCGAGTTTTATGCACTCGCAGTTTTGGCAGTTATCAAGAACAACATAATGACAAAATTTGAACTTTGGTTATTCTAATGGTAAACTTTGATATTTGTTTGCAATTACTTTCCATCCAAAAAACTTATAAGTTTTCACTTTGTTATTGGAATAAACAACTTAATATACCCTTCTTTTGAATGACAAGGAAATAACTAATTTTGATATTGTTCTATTTTCAATAACTCAATAATGGTATATTTTGCAATTCTGAATCTTAGTTTTTTTGTTCTTGGTTTGCCATTGTAATGTCAAAATTTGACATTCTTTAGATATTTTATCGAACAATGTCAGTTATTATTTTTGCCCTTTTGTCACTTATTTCAAACAAACCAATGACAAATTTTACCATTCAGTAATTCGTTTTGAATGGTAAAACTTGCAATTGTTTTGTAATTCTTTTCTGCCCGGGCAGTAATACTCTTTAGACCTGAAGCTATATCCTCCGCAGTAGTTTTATTGATCTGGAATATCTCAAAACTATCTTAGTATGACTCATGAAATGCCAAGGGATTGCAGATTAGAGTTGGATGCGTAATCTTACAGTTCATTGTGAGAATAACTACTCTAACTATCAAGAGCTAGACTTCAGGAGAGTTTGGACGACCCTTAATGTCCCAAAGGTTCATAATATTATATGGTAGACTTCAGATTGGTCCAGTAACCGCGGTTGATTATGCAATGTAACTCAGTATAGCAGATTTGGATACTGTTACGAGTGTAGACCTGAAGTTGTTAACTAAACGGTAGTTTGGTTGACCTGGAATACCTTCATAGTGTCTCTAAATGACATTTGAGATTTCTAGAGCTTTACAAATCCCAGCAGATTATGCAATGCTATTATTTATGGCGAAAACACCGAAAAGTTATTCTTGTATGTTTGAAGGACTTCGTTATAAGACAGCTTGGACGACCCTGAATATCCCAAAGGTTTATAATAATATCGAGTAGGCTTCAGATCAGTCCAGTAAGCGTGGCTGATAATGCAACGTTACGCAGTATAACATATACGGCTACTGTTATGAGTGTAGACCTGATGTTCTGAACTCCAAGGTTGTTTGGCTGACCTGGAATATTTTGTAGTGCCTATAAATGTCATTGTAGAGTTCGAAAGCTTCACGTATTATGCAAGGCTCTTATTTATGACAAAAAACACATAAAATTGTTCTTGGAGATTTGAAAAACTTTACTACAGGACAGTTTGGAATGCCTAGAATATCCTAGAATACACCTTTTGATATTCTTTATGAAGGATAAATGAATACATATGAGCGTAACCCATATCCAAATTCAGCTTTTAGATGAACTGGTATGTCAATTATTTCATTTCTCCAAACTTCATGGTGTTCAGGATGTTCTAGGCTGTCAGTTAAGTCTCAAATACAAATATATCTATTTTTCCTCAGCAGAGAATTCAATTTGCAACATCTTTGCTGGAGACAGTATTTTGTTACTTGAATGTGTGAATTTATACAGCCATTCCCATGTTGGGGTCATATATGACCCCTCCGGCTCTCTGCCTGTGGTCTGTGGACGTAAGGATTCAGTTACAGAAAGCAAATTGGTGATATCGTTTCATTTTATTACTTTTGTAGGGTTCTGCCAATGACCCACTACCATGAAGGAATTCCAATTTTTAACATGGTGTGATTATTGCAGTACACACTGCAAATCAATTTTTGAAATATTTAAAAAATCTTCATCAGTTCATCGTTCCTGTTTCTTTGCAGCTTTGCAATACATCTCCTGACATGGTTTTATCCATACAATTTTTGGCGGACCAAGAGCGTCGTTCCAGTCCTGAGTGGGCTTATTCACCCTTAAAACGAAAAGCCCGGTACTATGCAAATCCCTCATTCCAAGCCCCAAAATTCGAGCCCGCCAAAAAGGAACCAAAACGAAGACTCGAAAACACCGAAAAACTGACCGTTCGTCACAGCGGGAAAGCGCACCGGGAAAATCCAATGCACTCGACGACGACGACGACGGCAAGGCAATACAATAACCCAGTAGTCCTTCGCGTAGACAAGAGCGCGTGACTATACCTACCTTACACCTAGAGTACCAACCAACAAACACACGTAGCATGGAACAGGCCGCCTAAATTGTTCGAAAGGTTGAAGAGGATAACACATTCCGGGCTTCTTCTTTCTCGTCGTTGTCGCCCTTGCGGTCCATTTTCCGTGTGTTTGGACAATCCCCCTGGTGCGCTGTGTGTATGTACCTCTATAGGTAGTTTCGTGCAATTTTCTGCAGTAGCTTTGCAGCCGAGAAAGATGCGAATGCGCGCATTTTTGCCGCCTGCAGAACCCCGAAAATGCCATTGGATGACGGCAGCGACTACGACGACGCAGCGGTGTGTGATTAGAAATTCGGGGACACAAAAAAAACAAACGCTAGGAAAACAAGGACGCAGTTTGGGACTTTTCGCTTACAATGTTTGGGTAGCAGGGTTGTAGTTGGGGTCTTCTGAATTACATCCATTCATTTAGGTTTCCATTTCATTTCACTCTTCTTCAGTGAATTGATTTCCAAAGCTCAAAGCTAACTGAACATCAATTTGTTTCCTCGGCCTGATGTAGCGAATGGCCGGATCATCATCTGTCCAAGCCTTCGCCGGATGTAACCACGGCGGAAGGTGACCCATTTTAGGGTTAGGGTTCACCTTTGTAGTTGTGGTAAAACCACGGTAAAACCTCGGGGTTCTGTGGAAGGGGGGGGGTGGATTCCAGGTATTATACAATTTCTCGAATCATCTAGGTTTAGCTTTAACTTGTGTCCCTAAATTCCTATACACACAAAAGACACACAGTGGACACTCCACAACGGACTTCACTAGTGTCGATCACTTGGGCAAATTACCGTTTATTTGGTAAATTAAGGATCTTCTAGATCCTAATGGCCTCCTCTCGCTACCACCATCTACGGCCATGTTTCAGGTAAGACAGAGTCATCTCGTAGCTTATGTTGAAGGATCATGAACTGCTATTTATGGCTACGTCCTTTCCGAGTGACCAGCAAACACAAAGAGTGACCAGCAAACAACACAAACACTTTCCTGAATTTTAAATAAACAAACAGACGAAAACTACACTAGATCGCGACATACTCTCTATAACCTGCTAAGTAGAGTGGGGCTAATTTCAAAAAATCTCTCCGATATATGATTTCCCAAGTCGAAAGTGATCTACTAGTCGAAATAAGTCAGCTGTACAAAAATGAGCGATTTCGGTTGATATTTGGGGGTGGCGCAAAGGGTTCAAGTGAAATTTTTGCTAGAACAAACTTTCAAAAATAATTTCAAATTTAATTTTCAAACTTATTTTTTCTAGACTAAATCGGTGATTCTAGAACCCAATTGGGCCAAATTTGTGCTCAAAATTGCGATATCTCTACTGGTTTCTGAGATATTTGAAAAAAATGTCGTTTTTCAGTATTTTTTGGGTTGGGTTCCAAAATATGACATTTTTTTTAAATATCTCGGAAACCAGTGAAGATATCGCAATTTTGAGCACAAATTTAGTCCAATTGGGTTCTAGAATCACCGATTTAGTCTAGAAAAAATAAGTTTGAAATTCTCAATTTCGACGTCTTTTGGTAAATATATGGTAAAATCATAATTCTGTGGTGAGCTTGCTATATCAGGCCAAACATTTCAATAGGTTCTATCTGCATTTGAGAGGCTCTCTTTGTTCACTTTCTTTTTCAATTATTGCAATGTAATGGTACACTTTTCAACTACTTTTGCAGTACAAATCAAAATACGATTGTTTTGACCATCGTTCTATGCAAGGAGACAATCATATTTCCCATAAACAGCTGAGATATTAACGAAAGAGAGGGAAACCAAAGAGAGCCTCTCTTCTGCAGATTGGACCTTTAGACATGTTTGGCCTGATATGTATTGCTAATTTAGAGAAAACTTTCCGTTTTATCATAGATTGAAAAGCTACCGAAGCTGTCAGATTACTGATCTACACTGAGGTATGATAAATCGACCCAAGGATGCCTTGGATACGACGCCGAAAATCATTGTTTGTAGTTGCTTTTCAGAGCAGTTCACTTGGAAAGCATTATTTTGATTTTGACTACTTTATTCAATGATACGATTTTTATGGCTGCGATAGGACTTTGACAGCTGCGCGGTAGAACTCGACGGCTACCGCAGAGTGGATTTTTTTCTTAAATTCCGCAATGTAAGGATTCAAGCCTGGATTCAACCTAGTTGTGATCTAGCATCTATGGAAGAAAACTTAGAGAATATCCAAGATTTTGATGCATAATATCCAAACATATAGTAAAGTTATCAATGTTGCTTTCGTCACTTTGCAGAATTACGGCATTATTCAGAGCCTATATTGTGCATAAAAGAATGTAATAATGACGGTAACTATAGCAACGGCGGCCAGGAACCGTTCACAGGGAAAGGCAAATGGAGGATGCAGGAGTGTTTCAAAGAGTGCCAAGGGGTTTCAGGGGGTACCGGGAGGTCTGGAACGTTGACAGGTTCTCAGTGGCGTCTCAAAGGGTCTCCAGGGGCGTTTTATGGGACCCTAGGGGGCTGTAGGGGTACTTAGGGGACTCGGGAGCGTTTTAGGGAGTCTAAAGGGGTCTCAATGGATTTCAGGGGGCTCCATGGGGTCACTAACATGCAACTAGGAGTCTCAGGGGCATTTAAGAGACTTTGAGGGGCATCTCAATGGGCCTCAGGGGGCTCCGAGGGGACTCAGGGGCGCTTCACGAGCGTTGCAGAGGGTCTCAGGGGTTTTAAGAGGGCCTCAGCCGTGTTTCAGGATACCTCAGGGGCATTTGAGGAAGTCGAAGGTGGTTCCAGAGGGGTTCAAGGGATGCCAGGGGCGATATTAGGGCTCTCAGAGCAGTTTTATTGGGTCTCGGGGGATTTCAGTGGCACGGAGGTCTCTGAGGAGCTGCAGAATGTCTCGGGAGAATTTTAGGGGGTGTCAGCGATTTTTCAGAGTCCAAGGAAATTTCAGAGGAATACATGGAGGCATGAGGTGTTCCAGGGTGTTTCAATAGGTACCAGGAGTTCTCCAGGGTGCATCAGGGGGCTCAGGAGTTTTTTAGGTTTAAGGCTTTCAGGGGGTTAAGAGGAAGTCTCAGGGGCATTTCAGAAAGTTTCAGCGCGTACCTAGGTCTCGAGCGCTTCTGATGCGTTTTAGGAAGTCTCAGGAGGATTCCTGCGGTCCTCAGTTGTCATTCAAAGGGTCTCAGGTAGTTCCAGGGGCGCCAGAACGCCTTTAAAAGTGTTCTGAAATCCCCTGAACAATCCCCTGACGCCCCTGAAGCATTTTGGAACCCCCTTTTTAAGGCTCTCTGGGAACCCATCTCAAATAGCCAGGAGCATATTCAACCTAATACACTGTTGAGATTCTACCTAAACAGAGATTCCTGTTTTTGGGAAAATATTTGAATCCAGAATCTTATCATCTCAGTCGCATCTGAAAAACTGTGTAACAATCATCCAACTACAACCATGAATCCTCACATGTACGTAAAATCCTGTCAATGCTTCCTTACCTACTCCCAATTCAGCTACCCGTTCCGAAAGGGCTCATTCAGTTCATCGCCAGTAGATGAAAACAACAGAAAAAAAAGCCTCGTTCGTCCTGCACATACCGGAACTTTTAGTGTGTTCCTTTTTCTCGAATCTGATGCACATGATGCTTGCACGTAGGTAGGTACAGTATAGCTAAGCTCAGTTCGTACAGATAGAGGATAGAGAATTTCCACAGGGTTTTTTGCTAGCACCCGCACCAAACGTTGTTGTTTTCCGATTCGTTTCTTTCGACCGGAGGAGATTTTAATCTCCTCGCCGGTCGTCATCGGCGGCGACGGTGGCAACGGAGAGCATCAGAGTGCATGTACCTACGAACGGACCACGGCGAGCGCATCGTCGTTCAATCGCCGCCGCTAGGACACGTTGTGGGAGGAGAGAAATTCCCGTGGTGCGTACGTTGTCCAGCTGGGTCCAGGCTGGCCCTTCGCTTCACTCGGTTGGTTGGTTGGTTGGCTGGGCTGGATGGTGTGTAGTTTCGAAATGCCTGGCTAGGCGCAGCTTCCGGTTGCACATGTCCGATGAGCCTGCTGCCTGCACCCACGTCTATATCTATCGGTCGATTCATGTATGCGCTCTTGTGTGCAGAAGCAGGAAAGCAAATTGCATTTGCTTTCTGGTTCCCACTCCACAGCTAGGCGCCATTTTCACTTCATTTTGGAAAGCTTCCAACCCATCAGAAGCAATTTCCCATTTTGTCAATCTTGCTTAAAATAAAAGAAGAAAAGTCTACTGCGGGGAAAAAACACCAGGATATGCTTCGCCAGCCACGGTTCATCAGTTCATCTTCGGAAATGACAGTGCAGTGGAAGGAATGCTACTTCTCACTCAACCCTTCTCGCTTCGCAAGGAAAAATGGCGAGGACAACATCCTGTCCCAATCAGTCTTGCCATTGTTCATCATCACAATCAATTTCTCTAATTTGTCAACTGGCATTTTTCCACTGGTGGTGCTGCTTCTGCTGTGCTGTGTATATCCTGGATGGAGTTGCAGCAATCGCGCAAAATGCTGGCTGCTTGGTTTGGCTTGCCAGCGCTGAATATAATGCCCTGAGTCCCATTAGTGCAGCGTGCGCGCGAGCAGAGTAGCATTTTCCGGTAGGAATTTCTTGATTGCATTCTTTCAAACCATATAGTGCTCGTTTTCAAGCGCGAGTTGGGTACCGGAAGTTTATGGTTCATCTATAGGGCGGGAGAAAATTTCGGCTTCATTTGTTTTAGTTTGGAGCAATTGGATAGACAAACAAAACCAGACAATTTGGATTCCTGTTGGAATCCTGATATGATTCCTCCTAGAACCCTTTAGGTCATCCAATTTTTCATGGAGTACACAACTATGCTACACTGCTACACTGAATAATGATACATAATGAACAATATTAATTAATATACCGTCAAATGGGGTTACTTGCAACAGCGGTGTAACTTGCAACACGATGACATACACTAAATGTGAAGCATTTTCTAATAATAATGAAAACTAGTATGCCCTACTATTTCGGTTATAGAGATTATGTGTATCAAAGATCGATTTAGTATAAAAATTAGCTTTGTTTCTTTGTTTATGGTTTAGCTACACTGTTAAAACGGATTGCTCATTTTATGACATAACAACAAGTATGAAAATCGTGCTTGACCTCTCCCTTATGGTAAGTGCGATAAGTCTGATGACCTTGCTTGCAATTAGGGTACCTAATAGTAAGCTTAGCTAAACGATAAAAGTTTGATAAACTTATCGACTAAGTAATGCAAAAAATCATTATTATATACGACAACCACTATGGGGTAACTTGCAACAGTTGAATTTGGCGAAACCTTCTATTATTTATCTTCATTTCACGATATATTTGACAGAAATAACCGAAATGGATCATTTATTGATTACGTAATGCGTTCATTTTCATATGAGGGGGTTAGAAACAAAGGGGTGTAAGTGACAAAAACCCATTTTCGAGTAAATGAGGTTCAAAGTTTTTGACCAATTTTTCATCACATACAAAATGTATGGAGCTTCAAAATCAACCCAATTTTCTCTGATTCATTGTAATTTTTCCAATCATCGTAGAAACAATCTTAAAAATGTTCCTGAAAGCTTGAAATCTGAAGAATTTTATGATATGCTCAGCTCAAAATCGACAAAATGGTCACTTACACCCCTTTGATTCTGGGCCCCTCATATCGCCCCCTTAATGCTAGAACTAGGTAACTCGTTTTGGAAAGTACGGGTAAAAATGGCTGGTAAAACTTATCCTGCTACAAAACAAACACTTTGTTGGTCTTAAATGAAGCATCATTATGTATTTTTGTAGTTTCAATCGACAAACTTTTGTTTACTGTGGTGAACGTTCAGATGTAAACAAATTGCTCGCGATTTCGCAAAACCAGTTACTTAGTTCTAGCATTAAGGGGACGATATGACAATTCATTTTTACTATTTTTTTGCACGTTTGAAGGTCACATTGTTAGGAAATACCACATTTTGAAGTTTTATTCATGTTCCATCATGTTTAAAGTTCAATTTTTGTTTATGAACGCTGTAAAGCAATCACCAACATCAATTCTGAACCTAGATGGAGTAAATTGTTTCAGTTTAATACCCAAATTAGCGAGTTTGACATTTACAAAGTAGAATAGGTGTGTTATAATCATGCTAATTTAGCTGAAATTGCCAAAAACCACTTCAAACTGAAAACTACTTGAAGATGACTCACTCTACCTTTTAAAGAAATGACAATAATCATTGTTGACATTTTGTAATGAGTGCTAAGTCACGAGAATCATATATATTTTGTGTTTGAGGGACGTGAGACCTGTCGATAAACGATATACTCTCGCTTGCAATAACTATCAATCCTTTCATGAAAAATTATATGTCAATTGGTTAGTGTACATTTTTTCATGGTATGTTTCATGCATAACATCAAACATTTACAATACGACTACATACTAGAATGTTAGTGCTGTTTAATGATAGCTAACTTAGCTTCATGTCCAATGTTGCAAGTTACCCCATAGATGGGGAAACTTGCAACAAGCATGTATTTCGCACCTTCTGATTAGGTGGCAACGTATTTTGGTAAACCAAGTGCTGCATAGTATTCTACTCAGGGTAATTAGCGTACACGATGCTTCACAGGAAGTTTCAAATGTTTAGATTTTCAATGATATTGCTTCAAAGTCGAAAAGTGTTGCAAGTTACCCCATTTGACGGTACTTCAAAGACTAGGAGGCACTGTTCTGCACCTTTGAAACATTTAAGGTTGTTCAAACTTTTATGAAAGTCAATTTTTGAAATCTGCATTCGTTGTAATAGTCATTACACTAGAATCTCTTTTTATGCACATGGCTGGGACTGCATAAATTAACAATGTGCATAAATTAAAAAAAAGGCATAAAAAGAGGGAAATTTATGCATAAATTAAGTTTGGGCTTTAACTAGGGCTTCAATTAGAGAATCTAGTTCGCGAGAACAGGTCTTGCTCCTGGGCGGTTAAGATGGGGCTAAGGGGGTTTCCAGAAAGTTCCCAGAGAGCCCAAAAAGCGGGTTCCAAGGGACTTCAGGGGCGTTTTAAGAGGTTGTTTCGGGAGATTTGAGGAGCCTTCTGGGGTTTTTCTGTCAAGATTTTTTGGTGTTTAAATGGGATTACGGGGAATTCTGGGGTATTTCAATAGTATTAAGTGGGTTTCAGAGGCGTTCCAAGGGGCTTTAGGGGCAATTCAAGGGATCTCAGGAGCCTTTAGAGGGCGTTGCAAGAGGTTTGAGGGGCGTTTTAAGGTATTTCAGAGTCTGCTCTGAAACTTCTTAAAATACCTCAAAAATACCCCATAAACTCCCCGGGGACCCCATGTAACGCACCTGAAAGACTCCAAACCCCCCTAAAACTCATCCGTAATGCTTTCGTAACGCCCCTGAATCCCCCGAAAATGCTCTGAAACGTCTTAAAATGCTTCCAAAATCCCCTTTAAACCCCTTCGGACCCCATGTCACGCACCAGAGAAGCTCTGAACCCCACGAAAACTCCTCCGTAACGCTTCTGTAACGCCTCTGAATCCCACCGAAGAGGCTCTGAAACGTCCTGAAATGCCTCCAAAATCCCCCTTAAACCCCCTCAGACCCCATGTAACGCACCTGAGAGGCCCCAAAGCGCCCAAAACTCCTCCGTAACGCTTTAGTAACACCTCTTAATCACGCCGAAAATGGTCTGAAACATTCTGAAATGCCTCCAAAATCCCCCTCAAACCCCCTCGGACCCAATGTAACGCACCTGAGAGGCTTCAAACCACCCAAAAACTCGTCCGTAACCTAGTCCGTAACGCTTTCGTAAAGCCTCTTAATCACGCCGAAAATGGTCTGAAATATTCTGAAATGCCTCCAAAATCCGCCTTAAACCCCCTCGGACCCCATGTAACGCACCTGAGAGGCTTCGAACCCCACGAACACTCCTCGTAACACTTAAGTAACGCCTCTGCATCCCACCAAAAATGCTCAGAAACGTCTTGAAATGCCTCCAAAATCCCCTTTAAACCCCCTCGGACCCCATGTAACGCACCTGAGAAGCTTCGAACTCCCCAAAACTCCTCCGTAACGCTTCCGTAACACCTCTGAATCACGCCGAAAATGGTCTGAAGCATCCAGAAATGCCTCAAAAAATCCTCCTAAACCAAAACCCCTAAAAACGCCTCCGTAACGCCTCTGAAACCAGCCTAAAATGCTCAGAGACTTCCTGAAATGGCTTCGAAACCCCCTTAAGACCCACTGAAACGCACATGAGACCTTCGGAAACACCCAAAAATGAACCTGTAACTTTCCTTTGCTCTCCTCTATAAACAAAATCTATCCTTGGCCGCCGTTGCAATAGTTCCCGTCATTATGAAATATTCTTATGCACAATATTGGCTCTGAGTAGCTTTCCCTCTTTTTATGCAGGGCATAAAAAAGGTGCATAAATTAAAAGTGCATAAAAATAACATGCATAAAAAGAGGTTTTAGTGTATTTGTGCTATAAAAAGCAATGTTACCTAGTCTAACCCACCCAGATCCGTGAGCTTCTGTGTAACTCAGATCCATTCCAAAATACCTTTGAAATATTTCAGGATTACTAAACTACAACTAAGAACTCCCAGCTAAGGTGAAGATATGACGAAGCCATATCTCGAGCACAAATCTGAAGTCAAATGTGGGACGCGGCAGAGGATAAGGAGTGCTGACAGCAACAGAGTGTTGTGGTGTAGAAATGTTGATTCAGTTTTATTATGATTGTTATTAACTATAAATGAATGAAATAGTTACAATCATTACAGTTGGTAATGTGTTGTACCTCAAAACAGCAAAAAAAAAAAGATTATTATGGCTGTAGATTCCATATAATACATTGCAGGACAGTGTGAACGATTCTGGACTATGTCATAGTCTCTGATTGTATTCTGCTAGCTTCAGTAAGTACAATAGATTATACAACTCTATATCGGCACCAACATTTCAAAAGGGCGTAACTGCATTTTGAAACAAACCCCTCTTTCTCATCTGTGGATCGTATTTCAATGCAGCCATGCAAATCACCGCCAGTATAAGAAAGAAGAGCAATTTCTCTGTCTAGTAATGTTTGTGAATTTCGTGGGAAACTTTAAATATGACCCACAGATGTGAAAGAGTGGTTAGTTTCAAAATGCAGTTACGCCCTTTTGAAATGTTGGTGCCGATATAGCCAAAACAAAAGCTCAAATTGCTGTAGATGCTAGATTTTGAACATCATAATAGTTTGGACCCCAGCTGATCTGATGATGTCCATTGAACTTTCAGCAGATATACTGGATATGATAGTTTATATATGGTGGCTTTGTATAATGAAAGAAGTTGCCGTTACACCCGTAGACTTTAGGATCTAAACTCAAAGACAGTTTGGATGACCTAGGATATCCCATCTGATCTGATACTATCGTTTGAACTTTCAGAAGACTTGCTGGATGTGATAGAATACAAATCGTAGCTTTTTATAATTGAAGAAGTTACCGTTACACCCGTAGACTTTTGGATCTAAACTCAAGGACACTTTGGATGATCTAGAATATCCCGACTGATCTGATACTCTCTATGGAACTTTCAGAAGACTTACTGAACATGGTAGAACACAGCTTTGTATAATGAAAGAAGTTGCCGTTACACGCGTAGGCTTCAGGATCTAAACTCAAAGACAGTTTGGATGACCTAGGATATCCCGACTGATCTAAAACTATAGTTTGATCTTTCAGAAGACTTACTGAATATGATAGAATACAAATCATAGCTATGTATAATTGAAGGAGCTACCGTTACACCCGCAGACTTTTGGATCAAAACTCAAGGACAGTTTGAATGACCTAGGATATCCCGACTGATCGGATACTGTCTGTTAAACTTTCAGAAGACTTACTGGACATGGTATAATACAAATCGTAGCTGATGATTAACCTGGGCTTGTTAGGGGAATATCTGTAAATAAAAGAAAATCGGGTTAAGTACGGTTCCTTTGAATTCCACTAAGAATTTGCATCCTTTGACAGATACGTATTTCGACCTCAACTGTAAGGTCGTCTTCAGTGTCTTGTACTTGACTCCACAAGTCGAGTCAACCTTACAGTTGAGGTCGAAGACGACCTTACAGTTGAGGTCGAAATACGTATCTGTCAAAGGATGCAAATTCTTAGTGGAATTCAAACAAATCGTAGCATTGTATAATGAAAGTAGTTACTGTTACACCCGTAGACTTTAGGATCTGGACACAGGAACAGTTTGGATGACCTAGGATATCCAGAACAAATATTCTGCATCATATTTTACCTTTTTATGCAGTTGAGCACTCAAACCACAGAAATACGTAGAAAAAACTCTATAATAACGTTTGGAAAAATTCCGGCTTAAAATGGTTAAAATTTGTTTTAGAACGTTGCAAACTGAGCATGCAAAAATTACCTTGAATAAAATATGGAAGAATTTCAATTCTTAAAAAGCTTTCAATTTGCAGACGGAGCAGTTTAAGACAAGATAGACAAAAAGCTTCATCATCTCCATGGATTCCATCAGGAGAACCACATTCTCCTGCACCCTCCCAACAAGTAATTTGCACAGGCCCTCCCCCCTTTCCCACATCCCACATGCATGCAAGTATTTTCCATTTAGCAAGACTTCAATCCTCGATTCTGTTTGATCAGAAAATACCAACAATGGCCAAAGACAAGCATCAGCACAATTCCCGCTTGTTTTTTTTTTTTTTTTGTTCCACTCTCATGTCCACTACACAAAACCGGACAGCCTTGTGGAAAAACTCAATCCAATTTTTTCCATCCTGCTTGGCTGCCTGCCTGCATCACCAATCCCGAACGATCTGTGCTGGAAACTGGAGAAAGCACCACCGCCGCCAGGATGTGTTTTTGATGCTTTTAGCTTGCAAAAATAAAATCATCGGAAAGAAAGTAAAAAATCCCATTTCCACTAGGCAAACGGCATTCATCAACGGAACGGACCGACAGCCAGCGGGTCCCAGGTCCACTTCCAGTAGAGGAACATTCAAAGAACTGAGACTCCTTTTTCCGATGGAAACACGAAGGGGGAGGAGGAAAAATCCTTCTCATACATCACCTTCCATTCGGGATGTGGAGAGGCAGTAAAGGCATCACACATCTCGTATCCATGTGCAAGAGTCCGGGAATCGAAGGCAAACGACATCGGATGGACGGACGGACGGACGGCACTGGACTGGGCACTTCCATTTTCCCATATTTTTAATTACAAATTCTTCATCAATATCGAAGCCGGCAGATCGAAGCACTGCATCAGCAGCAGCAGCAGCAACAGCAGCAAAAAATGGAACCACTCTAGAAAACCTTCTTCCGCGAATGCATGGTACACATATGAGAGCCTCAGCTAGGGAAATCCGGGACCCTGGCAAGGACCCTGGCAAGTGCGATGACGACCAGCGGTGCCAGGTGAGCATTTTGAAATTCTTCACAATGGATATCGCAAATCACTTATTTTTGTTCTTGGAATCAGATCAATGGGAGTTTTAGATGATTGCACTGATCGGGTCGAATTCAGGAAAGTTGGGGAGCTGTTTAAGCCTTTAATGGGCGTTATAAGAGGCTTCAGGGGCGTTTCAAGACATTTCAGAGACTTTCAAAGCATTTTAGGAATGTTTTGAGGATGTTTCCAGACATTTCAGGGGCATTTCAGGGAGTTTTCATGTGCGTTTCAAGGTGTTTCTGGAGTCTTTCGAATTGGTAATGCAGATTTCAAGGGCGTTGCAACGGATGTAACAAGGGCATTTCAATGCATTTTAGGCCAGGGTTTTAGGGTTTAAACAGGGGGGTTCAGGAACACCATTACCTCAAAGGGGTTTCAGGGGCATTACAAATAGATTACCGAAATTTCAAGGGCATTTCAATAGGATTATGAAGATTTCAGGGGTGTTTCAAAGCATTTCAGAGGCGTTTCAAAGCATTTTAGGGGCGTTTCGAGGGTTTTGAGAAGGGGCCTCTGAAAAACCCTTTGAAGCTTCCTGAAATGCTTCCGAAATCCCCCTGAAACCACCTTGGATCCCCTACAAATACTATGTAACGCACCTGAGACCCTCAGAATCCCCCGAAAACGCCTTCGTAACGCCTCTGAAACCCGTTGACAATGCTCCGAAACTTCCTGAAATGACTCCGAAATCCTCCTGTAACCAAACACGCTTTGGCATTTCCTGAAATGCTACCTAAACCCCCTGAACGCCACTAGGACCCCATGTGACGCACCTGAGATAATCAAAATCCCCAAAACGCATTCGTAACGCTTCTAAAACTAGCCGAAAATACTTCGAAAATTCCTGAAATTTCTCCGGAAACCCCCTGAAACCTCCTGAGACCCACTGGTATTCCCTTGGTATCCTGAGAGACCCCTTGAAGTGCCCCTGAGGCCACCTGGAACCCCCTAAAGCCTCCGGAGAGGATCCAGAACCCCACTTAAGCGCCAAATAGACCTCTTGATACTCTCTGAAACCCCCTGGGACTCTCTTGAGACACCCTTGTCTGTCTGTCTGTCTGTCTGTCTGTCTGTCTGTCTGTCTGTCTGTCTGTCTGTCTGTCTGTCTGTCTGTCTGTCTGTCTGTCTGTCTGTCTGTCTGTCTGTCTGTCTGTCTGTCTGTCTGTCTGTCTGTCTGTCTGTCTGTCTGTCTGTCTGTCTGTCTGTCTGTCTGTCTGTCTGTCTGTCTGTCTGTCTGTCTGTCTGTCTGTCTGTCTGTCTGTCTGTCTGTCTGTCTGTCTGTCTGTCTGTCTGTCTGTCTGTCTGTCTGTCTGTCTGTCTGTCTGTCTGTCTGTCTGTCTGTCTGTCTGTCTGTCTGTCTGTCTGTCTGTCTGTCTGTCTGTCTGTCTGTCTGTCTGTCTGTCTGTCTGTCTGTCTGTCTGTCTGTCTGTCTGTCTGTCTGTCTGTCTGTCTGTCTGTCTGTCTGTCTGTCTGTCTGTCTGTCTGTCTGTCTGTCTGTCTGTCTGTCTGTCTGTCTGTCTGTCTGTCTGTCTGTCTGTCTGTCTGTCTGTCTGTCTGTCTGTCTGTCTGTCTGTCTGTCTGTCTGTCTGTCTGTCTGTCTGTCTGTCTGTCTGTCTGTCTGTCTGTCTGTCTGTCTGTCTGTCTGTCTGTCTGTCTGTCTGTCTGTCTGTCTGTCTGTCTGTCTGTCTGTCTGTCTGTCTGTCTGTCTGTCTGTCTGTCTGTCTGTCTGTCTGTCTGTCTGTCTGTCTGTCTGTCTGTCTGTCTGTCTGTCTGTCTGTCTGTCTGTCTGTCTGTCTGTCTGTCTGTCTGTCTGTCTGTCTGTCTGTCTGTCTGTCTGTCTGTCTGTCTGTCTGTCTGTCTGTCTGTCTGTCTGTCTGTCTGTCTGTCTGTCTGTCTGTCTGTCTGTCTGTCTGTCTGTCTGTCTGTCTGTCTGTCTGTCTGTCTGTCTGTCTGTCTGTCTGTCTGTCTGTCTGTCTGTCTGTCTGTCTGTCTGTCTGTCTGTCTGTCTGTCTGTCTGTCTGTCTGTCTGTCTGTCTGTCTGTCTGTCTGTCTGTCTGTCTGTCTGTCTGTCTGTCTGTCTGTCTGTCTGTCTGTCTGTCTGTCTGTCTGTCTGTCTGTCTGTCTGTCTGTCTGTCTGTCTGTCTGTCTGTCTGTCTGTCTGTCTGTCTGTCTGTCTGTCTGTCTGTCTGTCTGTCTGTCTGTCTGTCTGTCTGTCTGTCTGTCTGTCTGTCTGTCTGTCTGTCTGTCTGTCTGTCTGTCTGTCTGTCTGTCTGTCTGTCTGTCTGTCTGTCTGTCTGTCTGTCTGTCTGTCTGTCTGTCTGTCTGTCTGTCTGTCTGTCTGTCTGTCTGTCTGTCTGTCTGTCTGTCTGTCTGTCTGTCTGTCTGTCTGTCTGTCTGTCTGTCTGTCTGTCTGTCTGTCTGTCTGTCTGTCTGTCTGTCTGTCTGTCTGTCTGTCTGTCTGTCTGTCTGTCTGTCTGTCTGTCTGTCTGTCTGTCTGTCTGTCTGTCTGTCTGTCTGTCTGTCTGTCTGTCTGTCTGTCTGTCTGTCTGTCTGTCTGTCTGTCTGTCTGTCTGTCTGTCTGTCTGTCTGTCTGTCTGTCTGTCTGTCTGTCTGTCTGTCTGTCTGTCTGTCTGTCTGTCTGTCTGTCTGTCTGTCTGTCTGTCTGTCTGTCTGTCTGTCTGTCTGTCTGTCTGTCTGTCTGTCTGTCTGTCTGTCTGTCTGTCTGTCTGTCTGTCTGTCTGTCTGTCTGTCTGTCTGTCTGTCTGTCTGTCTGTCTGTCTGTCTGTCTGTCTGTCTGTCTGTCTGTCTGTCTGTCTGTCTGTCTGTCTGTCTGTCTGTCTGTCTGTCTGTCTGTCTGTCTGTCTGTCTGTCTGTCTGTCTGTCTGTCTGTCTGTCTGTCTGTCTGTCTGTTTTTTTTTTTTTTTTTTTTTTTTTTTTTTTTTTTTTTTTTTTTACTTGGTGGTAAAGCCTTTCTGCCTTCCCGACACGCGTTCGATAAGCATGACCAGTGCTACCGATTTCGTCCATCGCGTGCCAGTTCGTGAGGGACTCAGAACAGAGAAGAGAACTCTGAACCCTACGCCTCTAACCTCCACCAAGGTCTACAGTGCCTGCTTCCCCCGGATTCCACTAGAAGCGACTACTTCGGGGGGGCTGTGCTCATGCACTTCACTTGTTATCAGGCATAGCTAGTCACGCTAGATCGCTGACTTTATCTCCGACATAACTGCTGCGCTCTCATGAGCTTTATCTTAATCACATAGCTTTAACTGCTGCGCTCTCGTGAGCTTTGACATACTGCTGCTGCTCTCCAAGTTGACCAGTGGAATGCCGAGGTCAGTTCGGCAATGCCAATTGGAGGGTGGCTATTCTACTTCGGGTGGCTTTCTCGCTGCGTTCGTTGACCTTTTCCTGGGCGAACCGGTTGAGTGCCGAGGTCGGTCCGGCGATTCCGGTTGGAGGGTGACTTCCGGTTCGCTGGCGCCCCGACGACTCGAACCCGGTTGATTCGACGTAGTTTCTTGCGACTCAGCGTAGTCCCCGGCGGTGGAGCTAGCTTACTCCGACGGAGAGTTCTCCGGCGGTAGAATATCTCCCGAAACCGTTGTTCGCGTTGCGTATTCCTTCGATGTTGATTGGCAGGGTGTCGAAGTCGGTCCGGCGATTCCGGTTGGAGGATGGCTTCCGGTACGCTGGCGCTCCGACGACCCGAACCAGTGGTTTTCCACGGGCGCTGATTACTCAGATAGTCCCCGGCGGTGAATCTATCCTATTCCGACGAAGAGTTCCCCGGCGATGGAAGATCTTCCGAACCGATACTTCCCAGATCGGTGCCGAGGTCGGTGCTGCGATTCCGGTTGGAGGGTGACTTCCGGTTCACAGGCGCCCCGACGACCATTCACTGGTGCTTCTCGCGACATACTCGTCCTAGTCCCCGGCGGTGGAGCTAGCCTACTCCGACGGAGAGTTCCCCGGCGATGGAAGTTCTCCCGAACACGGTGGTTTGATCCCGACCAGTCAGGTGCCGAGGTCGGTTCGATGATTCCGGTTGGAGGGTGGCTTCCGGTTCACCGGCGCCCCGACGACCCAAGACCAGAGCGTTACGACTACTCGGACTAGTCCCCGACGGTGGATCTAGCCTACTCCGATCGCGATCCGATGCCCTTTGGTCTTCACGCCATTTCCGCTGCAGTGACGACAGGATCTGTCCCACAGCCCTGTTCACCGCATTCCAGGTGCTTTCTTCCCGACACATTCGTTCTACAATGTTGTCGGGGCTAAGGCTTGTGGTACTCTCCGCTAACATCCCGTCTCGTGCTGCCCTGAATCTGGGACAGTGGAAAAGCACGTGCTCTGGTGTCTCCTCATTACTCGGGCATGCTGGGCAAAGTGGGGACTCTGCGTGCCCGAATCGATGCAGGTACTTCCGGAAACATCCGTGGCCTGACAAGAACTGTGTCAGGTGAAAGTTTACCTCCCCGTGTTTCCTATCCAACCAGGTTGAAACGTTCGGAATGAGCCGGTGTGTCCATCTACCGTTTTCAGCGTTATCCCACTGCTGTTGCCACTTTCTTACGGTGTCAGCTCGGGCTCTTCTTCGGACTCCTGATATGCCTCTATCTCTATAGCACTCGTTTTCTTCCTCGAGTAGAAGATCTATGGGAATAGTTCCGGCTATCACGTAGACTGCTTCTGACGAAATTGTACGGTACGCACTGCATACTCGCATGGCCATCAACCTGAACGTACTGTTCAGCCGAGATCTGTTCCTCCTTGTCTGTAGTGCCGTCACCCACACAGGCGCTGCGTATCGGAGCACCGATGTGGACACACTTGCCAGTAGTCGCTTCTTGCTACTGCTGATCGCTGAGTTGTTGGGCATGATCCGAGATAGTGCCGAAATCACCTTTGCAGCCCTTTCACACGCGTAGTCGACGTGACTATTAAAGTTTAGCCTATCGTCTAACATAACTCCCAGGTGTCTCACATTCCGCTTCGATTCGATGATGCACTCTCCGACCGAAATTCTCGCCTGTTGTACCGCCTTTCGGTTGCTTATCAAAACCATCTCGGTCTTGTGATGAGCTAGGGCCAGCTTTTTCCCCCGCATCCAGTTTTCGACAACATCTATCGCCTCCGTGGCGAGCACTTCTACTTCCTCCAATGATTCACCGATCACTAGGAGCGCCACGTCGTCCGCGAAACCGATAATCTTCACGCCCCTGGGGAGGCGCAGCTTCAGTACTTCGTCATACATAGCATTCCAGAGGGTCGGACCGAGAATGGATCCCTGGGGAACTCCCGCTGTTATGGTTTTACTTCTTCTCCCGTTGTCAGTATCGTAGATCAATGTCCGATTCTGAAAATAGCTGCTCATAATGCTACAGAGGTACTCGGGAACTCTCAGTTTGTGCAGCGCATCGGCGATTGCAACCCAACTAGCACTGTTGAACGCATTTTTCACGTCCAGCGTGATCACTCCGCAGTAGCGGTTACCTCTTCTCTTTTGATTTTGCGCCGTCTGCATTGCTTCCACGACCGTTCGGATGGCATCGACAGTGGATCTACCCCTCCGGAAGCCAAACTGCATATCGGACAGGCCGTGCTCTCCTTCCGTGTATTTTGTGAGCCTGTTGAGGATCACTCTTTCCAGCACTTTGCCGACAGTATCCAACAGGCAGATTGGCCTGTATGCTGAAGGATCTCCAGGAGGCTTCCCTGGTTTCGGCAGTAGCACAAGATTTTGGCGCTTCCATATGTCGGGGAAGTTGCCATCATTGAAACACCTTTGAAACGTAATCCTAAATAGTTCCGGGTTCGTTAGGATTGCTGTTCGCACCGCTACGTTCGGGATACCGTCTGGTCCCGGAGCCTTCTTTGTTTTAAGAGCTTTTGCTATTGTTATCAGCTCCTCGTTGGTTATTCGAGCTTCCGCTTCCTGATCCTCCTGAGCACCGTACGGTGTGGGTGGCCAACCCGTCAGTTCGTGCTGCGGAAATAGCGCGTCTACGATGGCTTTCATCTTCTCCGGACACCTTTCCGGTGGTATAGCTGGTCCCCTTATTTTCGCCATGGCTACTCTGTAGGCGTCTCCCCACGGATTAGAATTGGCGTTCCGACAAAGCTCTTCTAGACGTGCCTTTTTGCTGAGCTTGATTTCTCTGTTAAGTGCAGCTCTAGCAGCCGTATAAGCTGGCCTGCGAACTGCTCTTTCAGCGTCGTTGCGGGCTCTCTGCATTCTCCTCCGAGCTCGGTGACAGTTCGCTCGTAGGTCGGCGATCTTCGAGTTCCACCAATAAGCTGGGGGCCGACTGTGTCTTGGCTTGCCCTCTCTCGGCATGGTTGCATCGCACGCGCGTGATAGTAGCGCAATCAGCTCGTCCACGCTGGGGTTAACTACAGCTTCCAGCCGCAGCGCTTCCGCGAACACGTCTTTGTTAAAATTCGCGATTTTCCACATCCGCTCATTTACCTGCGCTCCGCCTGATACCACCTGTGGATCGCGCCCAATGCGATATCGGATTGCTTGATGGTCGCTGTGGGTATATCCCTCGTGCACTCTCCAATTTCTGATCAGTCCAGGGCTGCAGAAAGTAACGTCTATTATGGATTCTCGACCTTCCCTACGGTAGGTGCTGATAGTACCTTCGTTGGCAAGATCGACGTTCAACTTGGCAAGCGCCTCTAGGAGGTTGCTCCCTCTTGGACTTGTAAGGCGGCTGCCCCATTCGATCGCCCAAGCATTGAAGTCACCGGCTATAACAGCAGGTCTACGATCCGTTAGCTCTTCAGTTAGCTTGTCCAGCATCTGGTTAAACTGCTCTATTGTCCATCTTGGAGGTGCATAGCAGCTGCAGATGAAAACGCCATTAATTTTGGCGATCACGAAGCCTTCATCTGCGGTATACACCACTTCTTGCAAGGGGTATTTTCCCACTGTCCATATCGCTGTTGTTTTAGCTCTGTCTGACGTCCAGTTCCCATTTCCTGGTGGAATACGGTAGGGCTCAGAGATAATAGCGACATCGCACTTGTGTTCCGCAACTGATTGGCACAACAACTGTTGGGCTGTATCACAGTGGTTGAGGTTTACTTGTACTATCTCCACTGGGGTTTCGTTGTACTCGCTCGTTTGAAGGCCGCGCATTTCGTGCCTCCTGTAGCGTGGTTGCTGCTATCCTTCGTGTTTGCGCAAATCAGGCATTTCGGAGGCTTGCTGCAGCCCTGCGCTTTGTGGCCTTCTTCTCCACACCTTCTGCATAGATTACTTCTATCCGGCCCTTTACAGTACCGTGCGATGTGCCCGAACTCTTGACACCTGAAGCACACTTCAGGTTCAGAGACACTCAGTGGGCACTCGGACCAGCCTACTCTCACGATTCCTATCCTCAGCACCTTGTTGGCAGCATCAATCGGTAGTTTAATCGCTGCCACCTTGGTACCGGAAGGTCCATTTCGTATGCGGATGGACATCCGGACTTCTCCCAACTCACATTGCTCTTTCAAAGCAAGCCTTATATCTTCCTCCGACGTGATCTCATCCAGGTCTTTACACGTAATAGTCGCCTCTGGACACAAGGCTATCACTTCCACCATGTTGCCCAAAGCTTTCTCGGTTAGCTCTTTGTAAGAAACGCTGCTAGCTTTTGGTTCCTTTTTCAGCAAGAGGATCATCTCTCCGTTGCGGGTACGCTTGATCTTCTTCACGTCTGCTCCTAGCTCGTTGAGGTTCGGATTTGTCCTCATGGCACGTAAGACCTCCACGTACGAGTCGCCGCTTGCTTTAACGATAAGAGCCTCGCCCTTATTCTTCCTCCTGACCAATTTAGGTTTTTCGGGTCTGGTTTTCTTCTTCGCTTTTCCCTTCTTTCTACCGACGACCTGCCAAGAACTATGGCTGTTTACCTCGTCAGTTGCTTCGAGAGTCGGCTGGACTTCAGTGACACTAGCTTCCTTGTGCTTCTTGGAGCCACCTGGCCTAGCATCTCCAGGCGATGCCCTTTGCCTC